>NW_026708644.1:0-40956 GCF_902713425.1 Acipenser ruthenus
TACATTTGGTGGCTTTTGTCTGCATTAGAGATGAACACACAAGTAAATGCCTCAAACTGTATCTACCTGGGTTGTTTAGGCAGCAACTTTCAAGCCAATCCAGCTGTCCCTTGTTCTGAATGTCTTCTGGTTGTCCATCATTGTGAGGCCCTTCCTGTCCTCCTTCAGTTGTGAACATACCTCTTGTTACTTTAGTCCCGATCCCATTGAGGGGATTCTCTATCTCAGCCACCCCTTGAAGTCTCCCACCTAGCTGGCCCCTGTCTGAATAAGACTCTTGTTCCGAAGTTTCTGAAAGAAGAGAATCACATGCACGGTAACAGTAGATGTGAAACACATGAAATCACTTTGTAGGGGCATGTTATATGTCTCCCAAAGGTAGAGAGAGTCCCCATAATGTGATATTCAGCAGTATATAGTGAAGTACTTCCTGATTTAATTACCATATTCCAAGAGTGGGGAAGGATCCAAGGGTTTCTGCCCATCCATTTTCTCAGCCATCTCTTGGTTCTCTGCCATCTTGAGTCCTTCAACCATGAGTAATGTGGCATGGACCTTAAGAAAAAAAATAATAATAATAATAATAATAATAATAATAATAATAATAATAATAATAATAATAATAATTGACCACTACACTGCCTGTGCACTAACATGGATTTGTGGTTTGCGGATAACATTTACATTTTTATATGGACATATACATGTAAACAAAAGTTGCAGTTTTGACAGTTAACTACCATATTCCTTCATTTTAAGATGCACTTTAACCATTATTTTGCTTCTCAAAAATATCCTGCGTCTTAAATTAGAGTACAGTAGTGATGTGTGTATTAAAAATCACCAACAAAAGACGCGACTACCCGAGTACATAAACAGCAAAGTGACTGACTGACGAGAAAAGGCGAACAAAGACGTCCCTGCCCGATCTCGAATCATCCATGACATGCAGGCAGCCATTTTCAAAGAAGCATCATTAGCTTCCTGAGGAATTTAAAAAGATATGTTTTTACTACTTCAGTGTTTCTAACAAATGTTTCTGATCAGACCCCCATAATTTTCGACATGCCAAGCAATACCACAGTTCACAAATTGGGAGAAAAACAGGTGTGAGTAATGATGACTGGAAATGGGAAGCAGCACATAACTGTATGCTGTGTGTGATAGCAAACAACTGCAAACTGCCTCCATATCAATCAATCAATCAATCAATCAATCTTTAGTTTTGTATAGCGCTTTACATGATAAAAAACACATACAAATATATATATATATATATATATATATACAGACGTGCTCAAATTTGTTGGTACCCTTACAGCTCATTGAAATAATGCTTCATTCCTCCTGAAAAGTGATGAAATTAAAAGCTATTTTATCATGTATACTTGCATGCCTTTGGTATGTCATAGAATAAAGCAAAGAAGCTGTGAAAAGAGATGAATTATTGCTTATTCTACAAAGATATTCTAAAATGGCCTGGACACATTTGTTGGTACCCCTTAGAAAATAAATAAATAATTGGATTATAGAGATATTTCAAACTAATTAGTTTCCTTAATTAGTATCACACATGTCTCCAATCTTGTAATCAGTCATTCAGCCTATTTAAATGGAGAAAAGTAGTCACTGTGCTGTTTGGTACCATTGTGTGCACCACACTGAACATGGACCAGAGAAAGCAAAGGAGAGAGTTGTCTGAGGAGATCAGAAAGAAAATAATAGACGAGCATGGTAAAGGTAAAGGCTACAAGACCATCTCCAAGCAGCTTGATGTTCCTGTGACAACAGTTGCAAATATTATTAAGAAGTTTAAGGTCCATGGAACTGTAGCCAACCTCCCTGGGAGCGGCCGCAAGAGGAAAATCGACCCCAGAGTGAACAGAAGGATAGTGCGAATGGTAGAAAAAGAACCAAGGATAACTGCCAAAGAGATACAAGCTGAACTCCAAGGTGAAGGTACGTCAGTTTCTGATCGCACCATCCGTCGCTTTTTGAGCGAAAGTGGGCTCCATGGAAGAAGACCCAGGAGGACTCCACTTTTGAAAGAAAAACATAAAAAAGCCAGACTGGAATTTGCTAAAATGCATATTGACAAGCCACAATCCTTCTGGGAGAATGTCCTTTGGACAGATGAGTCAAAACTGGAGCTTTTTGGCAAGTCACATCAGCTCTATGTTCACAGACGAAAAAATGAAGCTTTCAAAGAAAAGAACACCATACCTACAGTGAAACATGGAGGAGGCTCGGTTATGTTTTGGGGCTGCTTTGCTGCGCCTGGCACAGGGTGCCTTGAATCTGTGCAGGGCACAATGAAATCTCAAGACTATTAAGGCATTCTGGAGCGAAACGTACTGCCCAGTGTCAGAAAGCTCTGTCTCAGTCGCAGGTCATGGGTCCTCCAACAGGATAATGACCCAAAACACACAGCTAAAAGCACCCAAGAATGGATAAGAACAAAACATTGGACTATTCTGAAGTGGCCTTCTATGAGTCCTGATCTGAATCCTATCGAACATCTATGGAAAGAGCTGAAACTTGCAGTCTGGAGAAGGCACCCATCAAACCTGAGACAGCTGGGGCAGTTTGCTCAGGAAGAGTGGGCCAAACTACCTGTTAACAGGTGCAGAAGTCTCATTGAGAGCTACAGAAAACGTTTGATTGCAGTGATTGCCTCTAAAGGTTGTGCAACAAAATATTAGGTTAGCGGTCCCATCATTTTTGTCCATGCCATTTTCATTTGTTTTCTTATTTACAATATTATGTTGAATAAAAAATCAAAAGCAAAGTCTGATTTCTATTAAATATGGAATAAACAATGGCGGATGCCAATTACTTTTGTCAGTTTTAAGTTATTACAGAGAAAATTGTGCATTCTTCGTTTTTTGTGGAGGGGTACCAACAAATTTGAGCACGTCTGTATATATATATCAATAATCAGAAAATAGAACACACATAGATATATATATATATATATATATATATATATATATATATATATAAAATCAGCAATAAAACACACATATAATTATATGTTATATACATATACAGAAGCGAGAGAATATCACTTTAAAAACTTGCGTAAGCTAAGCTATACAAGTGTGTTTTTAAATGAGATTTAAAAGCATTGGCAGAAGGAGCTTCCTTTATAGTACTGGGAAGTCGTTCCATAATTTCGGTGCAATGTAACTCAAGCATCTACCACCTGAGTTTTGTTTCTGAATACTTGGTATGGAAAGTAGCCTGGCATCCTGTGATCGAAGTGGACGATTAGGAACGTATGGTTTTAAAAGATCCTTTAAATAGGGTGGAGCTAAGCAATTTAGAGCCTTGTGGGATAATAATAGCACCTTAAAATCGATCCTAAATCGAACAGGAAGCAAATGCAAGGACGCTAGCACAGGGGTGATATGATCTTGTTTCTTACTCCCAGTTAAAACTCTTGCAGCAGCATTCTGTACAAGTTGCAGCCGAGATATAACATTGTTACTAATACCAGCAAAAAGGCTGTTACATTAATCAATCCTTGAAGATATAAAAGCATGCACCAATCTCTCTGCATTCTGCTTGGAAAGCATACCTCTCAGTCTAGCTATGTTTCTTAAATGAAAAAAGAACATTTTTGTAACATTTTTAATGTGTGATTCAAAGGAGAGGTCTGAATCAAAAGTGACACCTAGGTTTTTTTTATCTCTGCTCTAGAATCTGTACAGAGACCGTCGAGTAGAAAATCAGATGAATCTATGTTCTTGTATTGCTTCTGAGGTCTCATTATCATCAATTCTGTTTTGTCTGAGTTTAACATTAAAAAGCTTTTAAACATCCAATGTTTAATGTCAGCAAGGCAGGTATTCAAAATATTAGCAGCAGATACATCACCCTGTTTGAGAGACAGGCAAAGCTGAGTGTCATCAGCATAGCAATGAAAATGAACTCTGTGTCTACGAATGATATTTCCCAAAGGTAACATATATAGAGAGAACAGAATTGGGCCAAGAATTGAACCCTGAGGAACCCCACACGTAACCTTTGACATAAAATAGGTCGCCTCCTCAACTTTAACAAACTGAAACCTATTAGAGAGATAGGATCTGAACCAGAACAAGACAGTACCTGACAATCCCACTAAATGTTCAAGGCGATTAATTATGACAGAATGATCAATGGTGTTGAAAGCAGCACTTAGATCCAGTAGAACAAGTACTGAAGGCGAGCCCATGTCAGAAGTCATCAACATATCATTTACCACTCGAATTAGTGCCGTCTCGGTGCTATGATAAGGCCTGAAACCTGACTGAAATTTCTCAGAAATATTCTGTGCAGCAAGAAATCTATTTAATTGTTCAGCCACTACTCTTCTAACACTTTGGACAAAAAAAGGGAGATTAGAAATAGGCCTGTAATTATTAAGCACATTGGGATCAAGGGTAGGCTTCTTGAGCAGGGGTTTTACTACGCAGTCTTCAAAGAATTTGGAACAGTACTTGATGAGAGTGAGCTGTTAATAATATTTAAAACTGTGTTATTTATTTTTGGATATACTTTTCTCAAAAGTGTAGTAGGAATGGGATCTAATGCACATGTTGTGGGTTTAGTCTTTTTAATTATGGCATCCGGCTCTTGTTCACATGTCAAGCAAAAGTGCTGTAAGATTTGGTTGGGTTCAGACGGACCAAGAATATTTGTATAATTGTTTATATCAGTATGTAGTTGCTCAACTGATTCCTAATGTCGGTCACTTTTTTATTGAAGTGATTCACAGCTTACTGGAGGAATATTCTGTGTAACGCGCTCTGATTGCGGATTTGTTAATCTTGCTGTTGACTGAAAAATAAATCTGATTTTTGTCAACAAGATCGGAGAAATAAACAGATCGAGCTAAAGACAGTGACGTTCTATATGTTAAAATACTATCTTTCCAGCTTTGATAATATATCTGAAGTCCAGTCGATCTCCCATCTGCGTTCTAATTTGCGACACATACGTTTATGCATACGTGTTGTATCATTAAACCAAGGAGAAAATATTTTTGTAGATAGTTTCTTTATTTTATAAGGTGCAATAGTGTCAAGACTATTTGCCAGAGTGGCGTTATATTTATCCACCAAATCTCCGACCACTCCTGACTGAATAATTCACAACACAGAGTTTGTTATTCATTTAGCAGGGGACAATTCTATATTGTGTTTATCTAGATTTTTATTGTAGTTTTTGGGGTTTTTGTTTGTAATTGTTTGACTTAAATATAATTGGCTCAGTAGTACTTCAATCTTTAAACCGAGGTCCTGTCCACATTGTGTGGATGTTAAAGATCCCATGGCACTCTTCGTAAGAGCAGGTATGTTAATCCCGGTGTCATGGCCAAATCCAAAAAGCAGGTTATACAATCCGGCCTACCTAAAGTCCCTCTACCTTAATTAGGGTTAAAAGTGTGTTTGTGCCCCACTTCCCCCCCTCCCCCGGACCCTCTTGTAATGAGGCCTCCGTCTCAATGGGTAACTCTCCTAGTTAAATAAATAGTCTCTGTAAGTTGTTTCTGACAAAAGCGTCTGCTCAATGACTAAAATAATGATTATATACGATTATGAAGTTGTGATGTCAGGCTTTAATCACAGCCTGTGTATTTGTAGATGGATCTTGTCTTCATTACACTAAAACAAATAAAACGACAAGTTAACACATGACCTCCAGGTGTACTTGGAAAATGTTGTATTTTTATGTTTTTGGTTGGCAACACCCTGTAATTACATTCACTGCAGTATAATAAAAACACAAATACTACAGTACTGTTTATATAGTAATATCAAAGGTATAGTTGGGCCAATCCAATGTTAACGGCTCCTACTCAGCCTGTTCTGTTTTTCCAAATTTTACATTTATGTTATTGATACATGAACTATACGTCTTAAACTATCAAGCTCATCAATATGGCATTTTCACCTGTACAGTATTTCCATGATTCATGATAGATAGTGAAACAAGTAAAAGAGGATACAAGTTACAGGAGACAGCATAATTGCATGGGCTCGGACCGCCGAGTGAGGGAATACAGTGGGCGTACATGTATATGATTCGTTTTGATCAGATTCATAACTTTATTTATTTTTTATATTTCATTACGAGTAACTTAAAATATTGGACAAGTTCACAAAAATAAACCAACTTGAAATGTTATACGCTCAATACAAAACACTATTCTCTGGCAACTTATGATATGAAAAGTAAAATAATGTAAACTAATGTACCGTATATTACAGCCGGCCTAAACTCATATATTGTAATACAGTACAGTAAAAAATAAAAGTTAAACAGGGGTGCACAGTACCTTACTATAGATCTTCTGACTACAACGTAGCAAAAAAATAATTTTATGGAAGTATGCATAGTAGTCGGCCGATTGAGCTGATAAACAACTGTAAAAAACTGTCTTTCGTGCCTGCTTTTCCCGCTGTCATACAGTTGCTATGCGCTTACGTCACTGCTATTTTTGAAACTCAAACGCAAACATATATATTTTTTGAACATTGCTCGCATTATGCAATTATCCAAATTAAAATGCAATGAACAACGGACTTCGGGACCGCGAAATGTGCATTTAGTACCATACAATCATAGAAAATTATGCGCTTAAAAACGGGACCAGCTGCATGCTATGCAGTTAAGCAATTATTATACAATTATTCAATATGCAAATAAGTGGAGTCGACTCTACATCAGATTTGGCTGTGTATTTTTCATGCATCAATCTATGGTCTACCAGTTCTTAAATATTGTATAGCAAAAGTTGAATGTATGCAATCAGTGTTATGTACATACTCTACTGATAACGACTGCAGTGTAGCTTTGAATATGTCTAGTATCAAACGGAATAAAAAAAGTGTTACTTCTGTAATGACATCAAAAATCCTACTGAACTAAAGTAGAACATTTCTACTGAAATACCTCAAGTTACCATCATAAATAAGAAGCTCTAGCATCAGGCAACAGCAAGCACAGTACAATAATCCAATTAAATGTTTTTCCTGCTTGGCTGACGACCCAATCAAAACGATGCATTTGCAACCCAACTTTGCTTGTTTTGTGTGGCTTAACATTTGGAGAGAGAAAAAGAAAATCTGCAACTGCAGGTGAATTCGAGGGTTCCCCCCCACCCCCACCAAATGGAACAGAGACAAAAGTATTTACCCGCCAAACTGGCTCTGGCCAGAAGCAAACGTATGATATAATATGCCATACATATATATGTCCACTGTACAAAATTATCCGAACAAAGTCATTCTTCTTGTTTAAACTTAGCACAGGAAAATTCCTTGAAGCTCCAAATTACCATTTGTAAAAAAAATGATAAAACGTTCATGCACCCGCATTTCCACATGCCTTTGAAACGTGTTTTTTTTGTTTACTACTACAGTCAAAAAACTTAAAATAAACCCAAACAGTTAAGCACACAACTTAACATAAACCTAAATCTAACCTATGTCAAAACTCTACATTTTTTAAAGACATACTGTAAGATGTATTTTATATCTCATTGCAATCCAGAAATGTAAAATCAGAAACGTATTAAGTACAGTAGAGTACATACATTAGGCCTAACTCGTATTAAGCACAGTACTGTACATACATTTTTTTTCAAGATTTTAAACGCTTCCCACTTCATATGTTCTTAAACATGTTGTCAATAGTTTAAATCATTAACATAATTGACTAGCAATAGATAGCAATATAGTGGGATTACATTTTCTCCATTTTAAATTGTGAACTAGAATATTGTGCAAATGTTTAATTCATTACATAGAAGGCATTAAAATATGTCCTAGTCTGGAGGGGTGGGCCGTCCCCAAATATATATCGGCAAGTAAAATATTTCACTGAATTACCTGAAGTTAGATTAATCATGAAGTCTATTTTTTTTTTCAGCGATGGAAAATGTCTTACAGCTAAATTAATATATAGGCCTACCTGCGTAAGTCTCTGCAAGTGACGCTAGCTACCACGATTAATGATTTGATATAAGAGATTCTCGATAGTGTCAGTAAATTACTTCGTGTTGTGAAGAAGGTCTCTTCAAGATAAACATTCTGTAGCAGTTGAAGAACAACTTTGTGTTAATTTAAAAAATCTCAAACTTCCTTTGGCAGCGATATACAGTAAACAAATAGCAGAAAGTGTTTAATGTATGTGCTTAAATATGGAATATATAACACGCATACATATAACAGTATGCATTTGTATTTTATTCTATTTGGCAAAACATTATCGTCTCACTTTTTTTTTTTTTAGAACCTACGCTATACAAGATCATAAGCATTTACAGCAGTGGTACTCAATTACATTCTCTGGCGGGCCAGATAAGGACATTTCCAAACCTTGGGGGGCCACAGGGCGCTCAAGATGTGCGTAGTGGTGGGGGGTTGTTTAAATGGTCGTGAAAATCTGACTATCCGATCAGACTTTACATACAGTAACAAAACGTTGCAACACTGCACTTGCACCAATCAACTAATACATCTCAGAAATAACTACTTAACAAGTTACAATGTTTGATCACCATTAATAATAAAAATATTAAGCAAATACCATTTCCTGACCAGTATTCAAATGACACCTTGCAAACAAACAATTATACAAATCTCACTGTAATGCTATTAAAACAGCATGTTATTCATTTTAATTTTATTAAAACTAGAAAATGTTCTGACAATCACTGTGCTGCAAGCATTCAAGTTAACTAACGAAAGCTCGTTAGTTAACTTGAATGCTTGCAGCACAATACTATTTATCCTAAAATATGTAAAACTGTACTATTCCAGAATAGGTTGTGAAGGCTTTACTTTGCTCCACTGGATTAACTATAAAAGTATACACTTTCCACGTGTGTATTTCAGGCAGAAACAGTACATAAGTAGATATCGCTTTTTTCTTTCTTTTTTTATCCCTGCCATTGTAGTTTCTTCGCAATAAACAAAGTGGCAAATGACACATTTTCATGAAGTAACAGCATTACTGGGGTTTACTTTTTCTTTTTTAAGCTGTGCATGCAAGTGAAAACTGTCAAATGTAACTTAAATAAACGCTTCAAAAAATATATGTGGAAAAGGTGGCGTTGTACAAAACCCCCCCACAATTTTCGTTTATTACTCTCCTCATAACAGAAAATAGGATCACAACAAAACAAAACGTTGATCACTATACGTAGCATGTACCTTTGCCCAGTGTCTGGAAAGTGTGAAGCACTTTCGAGCGATGTGCATTACCTGCAGCGGTCTGTATCCCTCGATTCTGACTCGCTTGCCAAATCTGAAGCATCACTTTGTTGTTGTTGGTTTTTATGTTAATCTCACACATCACTTGCCATTTTAGACACAGACGTCGACTTTTTGGCTTCGAATGAATGTGCAGCAATGTTTGTAAGAATATTCAGATAGTTTCAGCGCACTGAAGAAAATAATATTCCTACCGCTGTTTTCATATTGCACAAAGCCTTCTTTCATTGCTCAACAAATGAGGCACTAAAACTACGTAAATTGGCGGAGATTTGTGACGCCTGCCAAAATGAGAGCTCATCAGAAATAAAGCTTGGCCAGTCAGCTGACTTGTTCTTCTATTAGGCTGCCAAAAAAAACGAGTGTTTGGGGAAGCAAACGTATTTCCTAAATGAACAAATTATTATTAGTTTCTCCAGTACTGAAGGCACAAACACTCATTATTATCACTGATTACCAGTTTTAACCGGACAGAAACACAGATCTGACCCGTGTGTGCTGAACTATAGGCTATTCAATGCCTCCCTATTTATTCAGTGAAATGAACGGTCGAAAGCAACGCTACCAGGCACTGACGTCAGACAGTTATCTTTTTTGGTTCAATTTCGGTAAAACCAGGACCCCTCCGAAAATATATACCCCGTTGCACATCTACACTCCCGGGACTATGTGTATGCCAAGTGTGGTTCCTAAATTAGCAGTACTTTTCGAGATACAGGTGTATACAAAAGCGTCTTCATTTTTCTTTTTTTTTTTTTTTTTTTTTTACAAGCTGTTTTCTTCGCCATGCTGTATCTCAAAAAGTATTTCACCAGATGCTACCCCGTTCACAGGGTTTGTTGAGCCTGTCAATCCGACCCCACACACACACACACACACACACACACACACACACACACACACACACACACACACACACACACACACACACACACGAATGTTCATGCATATCGATGGAGATTAACAAATACATACATTTCACTTTGAGTAATAAATAACTCAGCACTTACCTTTTAGTGTTAGGAAAAACGTGGTCTTTTTTTGTGGAATCGGCTACCGGGTTTGGTGTTTTTCAAATTTGACTTTGCAATAACCAATTTAACAAAAAAATACTGGAAAAAACGGTTTTGTGGACGATGGTACAAATCACGCTGTGGAAACATCCAGCGACGGGCGTTAACCAATGAGAGAGGACTGATCACGTGTCTCAAATCATTCCGCGTGACTCTTCCAATGAAAGCGGGGCGGTGACAGCGTGTTAGTCACGTGATATCCGCGTGTTCCCTTCTCTCACATGATTTGATCTCTGTTGTCGCGGAGATTTACTCTGCTGGAGACGCGGGGGCGGGACGGGGGTGTCCTGCCGGTACCCCGTTGTCAGGCACGGGGCAGTGGGGGGCGTTCTCCTGGGGCGCTCTGGCGGTCAGCTAAGAGCAGCCCGAGTGTTGCTGTTCACTCGATTTCATCAATAAAATAGCTTTCTATTTTGGAAGATAAAAGTTGTACTCTTGGATTCTTACCGCCGCTACAATCGGGGTCCGTTTCTGTCTGCAATATTATGATACAGGTCATACTTGCAAAACTCGTATATTAATCAACGTTTTAATTTTCTTTCATGATACAAAGTGGAATGCAAAACAAATTAAATAAATAATAATAATAATAATAATAATAATAACACAGTAATATTTTTTTTATACAGTGTGGAGTAGTGGTTAGGGCTCTGGACTCTTGACTGGAAGGTCGTGGGTTCAATCCCTGGTAGGGGACACTGCTGCTGTACCCTTGAGCAAGGTACTTTACCTAGATTGCTCCAGTAAAAACCCAGCAGTATAAATACAAACTAAAAAATAGAAATATGTACATTGCGATCTTACAGTTCAGCGCCACAGTCAAACCACGCGATATCTGTTTGAAGTAAAGCCCCGCCCCTGCCGCATCATTTCGCAATTGCTATACACAGCTCCAGAATGAGTGACACATTGGATAGCCAATCTCTACGACATAAAACTATACTGTAGTATCCCTCTATCACGTGACTTTTTTTACACCCACGTCACGTGTTCCCAGCAAAGGCTGAGCGCTGATCTGCTTTCAGTGACAGCAAACAAAACACAATTCGTAGTGTAATATTTGGGTTTGGAAGTGGTGAAGAAATAACTCTTAATATCAACAACGGATGGATGCAGACAGATTACAATCTGACAGTTTGATTAAAAACAGCTCACACGAATGTCAACAACTGCGCCACCCCACACACACTTCTGGGTTTTGTCAATAAAGCTTAGGAAAACAAAATCTTTAAATAACTTTATACAAACAATTGAAGGCAAACACTCGTACACTATTCAAGCAATACTGCACAGCAAGCTTAATGCTACCAGGAGAGTTTAACCAACTTGCTAGCCTTTTAACAGTAAGTATTTTCATTTATTATTAACCACTTCAACTCCAGATGTAAAAATGAAACCCCTTCCCAGGTACCAGATTTTGAATAATAATAATAATAATAATAATAATAATAATAATAATAATAATAATAATAATAATAATAATGTTTTCAAATCTGTAGTTGCTATAAAATGTTAACATATGATGAATAAAACACAAATAAATGACTTAAACTGTGTTTTTCATTAACCCTTTATGCTGCTGTGTACTACATACCCATATTCAATATAGAGATAAAAACGTTTTTTGTTTTTTTTTAACAATGAAAACAAAAAAGCTGCTAATAACAATAATAATCAGTAAACAGTAATTATCAAATAAATACAACTTCAAAACGTGTGCCAGTTTTGACTTGCTCTGTGCCATTTATTGAAATGTTCAATACAACAGAACCCGGGATTGCCTTCGCAACCACTGCACATTTTTCTTTTCTTTTGTCTTTTCTTTTGTTTTAATTTTCATAGCAGACCCTGTACCTTTTTTACAGTGTCTGCTTCGCTTGTGTTGGAGGGATAGTCACAAATGCTTGTACACAGCTACTTTGCACAGGCATTGTGATGGATCTGGCTGCCGCATTGCCTGTACCCAGTGCTGTGTTTTGATAGTATTTAGTCACAGCACTGCCATTTCAAACCAAACAGCTTCCCGTTTGCAGCTGGCTTACCTGTAAAGTAACTGCATGCTCTTCTGTTCGTACAGTTTGTATTGTTCTTGGCTCCACATCCTCTTCATCATAATCACTGAGTGATAAGTCAGCATCACTGTTGCTGGTATCGAAATCCTCCGAACCAACTTCACTCCCGTTGCTCATTATAGAAAGACCACGTACGTTGCCATGTTTAGCTTTCGCTAAAAACTATATAAACTACAACTAAACAAGTAAAACTAATAGTAAAACAAAACATAATAATTTAAAACACTATATATATAAAAGCCGACTGCTTTTTTTCACACTGCGGACTCACCATGTAGCCACCCAAGAGCTACAACGTTGGTGGACAACGCAGCTCTCGGGCAGCTTACAGGCAAGCCCGCAGGCGCCCAGCCAGACTACAGGGGTCGCTGGTGCGCGGTGAGCCGAGGACACCCTGGCCAACCTAGCCCTCCCTCCCCTCGGGCGGCGCGTGGCCAATTGAGCGCCGCCCCCTGGAAGCTCCTGTCCTCCGTCGGCAAAGGAATAAGCTGGACTTGAACTCGCGACGTCCAGACTATAGAGCGCATCCTGCACTCCACGTGGAGCGCCTTTACTGGATGCGCCACTCGGGAGCCCCATTTTACATTTGTTATTAATTTTGTAAATATACATGTTAACCTAATTTTTTAAATACCTATCGAGCCTAAACAATAACAAAAATAATGTTGCAGTCGAATATCGTACGCAGTAAGACCGAGTGTTTAACTTTAAAACACGTATTTGTCACGCTTTTCAAACACGTCACTGTGTTTATAATTCTAAATGTGTTTAGGATTTAGTTTGTTTTGTAAACTCATGGACGCGTTTATGATTTGTAAAACATTTTTTAAACATTCGTACAGGTTTATAACAGGGCTGGTGTTTAAAATATAAACATTCAACTTATCCAAAAAAAAAGCACAGATTAAAAACACATAACGTTGAGCGTTATTTAGAGTTCCAAATGACTAAACGTCAACACCTGATGACGTATAAACACTGCTGTTTAGGAATAGAACGTTTCTATTATACATGTATACACACGTGCCGTTCAGATATTAAACGCGTCACACGTTCTTGGGTGTACAGTGTAACGTCAGTGTTTTCTGTGTTTACGCAAGATGGCTGACTCTATAAGTTGAAGTGATACCGATAGTGATACGTCGGTACAGATAGGAGACCCCGGTAAGTATTACTGTAACCAGAGCTATAGCTGCCAGTGTTTCTATGCGGTACAATTTTACACGTCCATAGCGCCTGAGTGCTTAACAACACAAAGATTGGATAATCTAATCAAAGCTATGGACTGAAAGTCAGGTTTTAAATAAAGTCTTAAACTAGAAGTTATTGCACCTGCTTCCCGAATATTCCGAGCAAGAGAATTCCTTAGATGCGGGGCACAGTAACTGAAAAGCCCAGGAACCATAACACACCTAAACACCTGTATATGCTACTGTCTGCTTCTGAAAGCCGTTTCAAAATACAGAGCACCGAGCCCACACCACATAATACAAAACCCAGCCTCGCAGGCTTAAAACAGAGACAAGTGCCGTGTTTATTATGAAGTATGTTTCAGCACGCTGAGAGCCGGATCCCATCAAGTCTCCTCAAACTACAGCAACTCAATGTACAGAAGTTATTAACCAAAAAAAAGGGGAGTTAACATTTAATATTTTTTTTTTTTACTAACAATAATAATAATACATTTTATTTATATAGTTATAATTTTGTGAAGCACATGAGACGCACGCATATAAAAACAAAGGTTAAATTATTATTATTATTTATTTATTTATTTATTTCTTATCACACGCCCTTACCTTACAGTTGTATACAAAAAAATGCATATCCAGAATTACAGTACAATTAAGAGCAAAGCTACAAAATACAATGATTTCAGTCCTAATAAGAGCGATTACAAAACCCAGTAAGATTTGATATCGGGGCAGCTCCAGAGCGGAGAACAGTGTTGATCGTTATATCCGGGTTAGCTACGAGCGCATGTGAAATACAAAATACTTCAGATTAGGTTAAGTGCAATAGGGAGCAGATAAGTGCAAGTAAATGAAATACAGATCACAACAAAGTCCAAAACTAAACTACAGAATGAAACCCTACACAGCTGAGTCCCTTTCTAAAGTATGGTGGTGTAATTACAGCAAAGTGGCTCCTTACTCCGGTATTTTTGTGTGAGGTAATGCTTTCTTTTCTTCCCTTAATCACAAAGCTGCCCTGCCACCTCTTTCTGTAAGAAGAGACGTGTAGGGAGACGTCATCAGTGTGTTTCCAAAGTACTTCCGTTTTTGTTTTCGCTGCAGTATGCGTCTGTTGAAGTAGAAAGGGTATCTTTTTATAATAGCAATGCTTGCTTTATTTATAAAGCTTTCTGGAAATCTAAATAAACCATGTCATATGCTTTGCAATTATCCATTGTCGATGTTGCATCCTCAAAAAATCAAGCAGGTTAGTTAGACACGATCTCCCTTTCCTAAAACCATGCTGACTGTTTCGCAGGATATTGTTACCATATAGGTAATTTTCCATTTTGGATCTTATTATAGTTTCCATAAGTTTACATATAATAGAAGTCAGGCTTATTGGCCTGTAGTTACCTGGTTCAGTTTTGTCTCCCTTTTTGTGGATCGGTATTACGTTTGCAATTTTCCAGTCTGTCGGTACAACCCCTGTGTCAAGAGACTGTTACATGATCTTGATTAGCGGTTTGTAAATAACTTCTTTCATTTCTTTGAGTACTATTGGGAGGATCTCATCCGGCCCAGGGGATTTGTTTATTTTAAGAGCTCCTAGTCCCTTTAACACTTCTGCCTCTGTTATGCTAAAGTTATTTAAAACTGGATAGGAACAGGTCAACATGTGGGGCATGTGGGGCATGTTGTCCGTATCCTCCTTTGTAAAAACTTGTGAAAAGTAATCATTTAATATATTCGCTATTTTTTTGTCTATGATTTTGCCATTTGTGTCTCTTAGACATTTAACCTCCTCTTTTGAAGATTCTCTTGCTTTTAATATATTGGAAAAACATTTTGGAATTGGTGTTAGCCCCCTTAGCAATGTTCATTTCTCTCTCTCTCTCTCTCTCTCTCTTGGCCTTTCTAACTTCCTTTTTGACTTATGTTTGCAGTTCCAAGTACTCTTTATGTGTACTTTGTTTTTGGTCCCTTTTAAACGCTCTGTAAAGTGCCTTTTTTCAGCTGAATATTTTTTTTTTTTAAATTGATCTATTAAACCATTTTGGCCATTTTGTTTTAGATTTAGATTTGTCTACTTTTGGGATGTAATTGTTTTGCACCTCTAGTACTACATTTTTAAAAAACAGCCATCCTTTTCTGTGGATGTTTTCTCTATTTTACTCCAATCTACTTCTGTTAGTCTCTGTTTCATACCTTCATAGTTTGCTTTTCTAAAATTGTAAACCTTAGCTTTAGTCATTACTTTTTGGGTTTTGAAAATCACTTCAAATGAAACCATGTTGTGGTCTGAGTTTGCCAATGGCTCTCTGACCTCTGTTTTAGTTATTCTGTCTTCGTTATTTGAAAAGACTAAATCAAGGCATGCTTCCCGTCTCGTCGGTGCCTTGACAAATTGCGTTAGGAAGCAGTCATTTGTCATATGACCAGAGTCAGAATAGTGCTACTTGACCAGGGTCAGAATTGAGTTACATGACCATAGTCACCCTTACGGAAATGTCCCATAGAATCCTATAGTAGTACTATAGGACTCTCTATAGGACTAAAAGGGTTTTAAAGGAATCCTGTAGGATTCTTTAAAAAAAAGTATCCTCCTATAGTACTCAAAAGGGTCTCCCTATAGTACCTCAATAGGACTCCTCCTATAGTATGCAAAAGAATAATACTATGACTCTGTTTAGGACTGAAAATGTAAGAATGACTTTTACAGTATATACTAGGTTTATAGATTGAATAAAGCAAAATACTTAACTTTTAATAAACCGTTTAATAAACCTATTTATTTAATTACCAGATACTGAAAATAGCACATTAGTAGGAACAAAATAATGTATAATAAATTTAAGCAGAGCTGTTTTTGTTTTATTTTATTCTGTTTTAAAATATTTCTGATATAGCTGGGGTGTGTAAACTTTTTAAAACAAAATAAAAGCACATCATAGTAAATAACACAAGTGTTGCCTGCAGATAACTTCAAGTAACCCTTAATATTTAAAAAGACAAAGCAGCAGCCATAATGAATATGGACATAATTTATTGTCCTACAAAATTTTAAATAGATATAATAAATTATTATATACAAATATGCACATTTTTAAAAAATATAAATAAATCAACAGATGTACAGACTCCTTTACTTTAACCATATACGTTTTCTTTTTGACAATAACAATACTATATTATCCTGTTCATACATGTGTAACAGGGTGGAGGCTGGGCGTGAACTGGCAACCCTACGCACTCCAAGTGAGCATCTAAACCACAATGCAAAAGAGCCGAGCTCGTCTGCATACATGGTTTTAGAGCTCTTAACCTCCTCTCTTCTCATCGACAGGGGACAGAATCCGTAATGGCACTATACCACACAACACTGCACGTTACACATGTCAAAACAGAAAGAGTTGTACCACGTCCTTATCGCTAGGCTGTGAATTTGTGATTTGTGAAAAGGGCAGGACAATTGCAGTCACTTGTGTTCTTTTTTTAATTTTCCTGCAAGCTGCCTTCCTTCTTTACTTGCACAGTATTTAATTTCCAAGTGGTGCTCTAGCTGTGAGAAACAGCTGTCTGTGATATGTAAAACATCAGGAAGACACAGGCATTAACTGTGTATTGCTCACGCTGACAAACATGTCTGCATGTCCATGTTATAAGGCTTGATAATGCTTCATGTTCATCTAAAATTTCTGTTGCGCTTCCTGATTCTAATAGGTCCTGTAATGCTGCCAACAGAGTTGAAAGGTCATAGCAAGCATCATATGAACTTTTGGAATCAGAAAATAAAAAAATGGACAGTCACTTAGCAGTCTAGAGCAGTAATTTAGCTCAAAGCTACTTAGAGAAAACTATAAGAGAAAAATGATAAAACTTAATATTGCAGCAAAGAACTCCGAATGATTGCCAACCTCATAACAAGATTAGGAATAAGTAAAACAAAAAACAACATTAAAATGGAATTTGAATCTATTTACTCTTTAATAATTTAGTAATAATAATTTCGTATGAAAATTGTTTTGTACATTCTGATGAAAACATGGTTAACATTGATTAATTTGTGAAGAATTGTTGAAACGCTCATTTTAAAGTATGAAACACCTAATCCCTTTCAACTTCATTTGGCATGAAATTCACAGAACTCTTCTCATCAATTGACATCCTAACACATTTCCTTTCCAAATGGTCCAAAAACACAGCCTCTGTTTTATCATTCTTGTGAATTTCAATGAGAAAGTTTGAGGATATGCTAAACTCTCTACTGTATATAAAATCTGCAATTTTTTTCCAGTTTCTTCACAGTCAATATAGCTATCTCTCTCCCATGAACAGAGCATGGCCCATCTCTGCACTTTACTAGCAGAAGAGAGGTTAGTTCAACAACATGACTATTTTGCAATTCAGCTGTAAAGTTAGACCTTTTCATTACATGGTTATAGTTTTTAGTGCGATACAAAACATGATTGTAAATAAACCTGTCATACACAAGTACTTCTTTTTTAACTTGATGACCAAGTAGAAATTCTTGTTGATCCAATAAGTTTTTTTAAGAAAATATGTACAGGTTCACTGGCACTTTGTATGCTTGTAGCTTTTTTACCTTTTTTATCACAGTATACATTTCACACACTTGTTTTGATACGCTCTGTGTACCCTAGAAAAGGCTTTTTAATACCCTGTTGTACCCTTCATAAGGGAAAGCAGAGGTTGCCCAAAGAGCTCCCCAGTCACTAACACCTCTAGGTAAATGCAGAAGTAGATGGACATTAAAGGTCAAGTGACTTTTACCACACAGAGTCTCAGTTTGGTTTACAAACTCCTTAAGAACCACACTTACTTTTCTAAGAGTTTCTCTAGTAATTGAGTCTGTCAAAAGATTATTCACTGAATAGACCAAGTAAAACCAATGTTGAATGTATCTCAAAGGTAAAATCCCCCTTACTACACCAAGAAGAACACAGTGCATGTATTCAGATACAAAAGACCGTGACATATTCAAAACAGGTAAAAACAACAACGGGGAAGAGCCTTTAACACCATTCACTGGGTTTCCACTTTCAGAAGCAGCAATTGCATCTGCTTTGTGCTGTTCATGAGTTCTTATAGGTGGATCTTTTTCTTTAATGGGGTGTACTCTAGTGAATTCTCTTCCCTTGTGAACATGCTGACCAGGATGCAGACAAAAGTCACAACCATACTTGCCATTAAACAGGGTTGTGTTACGAAGGGCTGGTCTAGCCACCGAATCTGCTGAACAAATTAAAGTATGTATTTTAACAACCTTCTGACCTTCTCCTGGAATTATTACTGTTACACCTGTTTCGTGCAAATCAGTTAACTCTTTAACAAAAACACTCAAGTAGCTATCCATCCTGGGCTTTCCTGGGCCAAACCACAGACATGACAACAGAACATTGTTGATTCTTAACTTGTATGGGAGTTCATTCACCATTACCTGAATAGGCCAGAAACTGCTTCTGGATGATTTAAATACTTAAACACCATCACTGTTCCACTGAAGAGAAATGCCATTCTGACCAAACTGTGTGGAATTCCTTACTTTTTGGTACAGTTTCCCAGATGTGACATCACCTATCTCTCTGCTTCTAGTGTGGACATTTTTCTGGATGGAATCTAAAACGGCTTCTTTTTCAAGCAGTTCCTGCTTTTTCAATGGGAGCTGGATGAAAAAGTGACCAGCCTTTTTGTTTAATTCTTTATTAAACCCCTCACCACATTCTGGACAGGAATCTACATTATCATTCTCAGGGCAGATGTATGATTGGCATATTTTACAAAAAAAATGCAGCACCATAGATGACAAGTCTGCACAATTGAACTTTTTGTACAGATAGTATTTGGTTGTTTTAGGAAAGTCTTTAACATGACATGACATAAGTTCAAGAAGATTATCCAAAGCAGAATCTGTCAGTCGATGTTTCAATGCAAAGGTCACTTTCATTTTTACTGAGCGGTGCTCCTGGATATAGTGGGTGATTGTCAAACTCATCCTACAGAAGAGAGGAAATACAGTTAGGAAGAGTAGAACCTACAGGAAATCTTAAATGGTATTATCATTGATCAGAAACGTTATCTGGAATGCATAACTTTAAACAAACACAACAGGATATATCACAATTCATAAAATTCGTAAAAATGGTTTAATTCTGGATTTGCAAAAGTGTAAGATACTGTAGCGGTGGTGCGAATGGATGGACTGTGGGGGTGTATTTAGACAGGGGAATTTGAAAACAATTTTTGTCCAGTGTGTACTGTGTTAAGTGTTGTGGGCGCCAGGGTTGTATTGTATTTTGTGTGTGTCTCTCTCTCCCCGCTGTTATCTTGCCTGCTGTTTCTGTGCAGTCTGCAAGTGTTGACGTGAGTGCGCTGTTTGTGTTCTGTTCTGTTCTGTGTTCTGAGTCGGGTTCGCTTTTCTCAATAGCTACTTTACCAAACCAATGTAGTAAGACCATCGTTTAGGTAAGTGTTTCCCAAACATCATTGAAACTACTAGCTCTTGAACTTCTACTTGAGTTCACGAGCGGTCTGAGGGAATCGTGAAATGTTTGGGTAATGCATTGTGACACCATAGAAACCAAAAACATAATAGTTCACCAAACGAAAAATATATCTGCACACTTGATTTTGCTAAATAATTCATGTGTTTCAAACCTGCCTACGCTCTTAAGAAACCACCATATGATGCACTTCAAGACCGCTAGTTAAGTTGCAGCTTCACGTGGGGTTTTGGGATCGATCGAACAGAAATCGATCGAACGCCGCTGCAGTAAACCGTAATAATTAATAATCTTCAAACTCCAAGTACGACTGTTATAGGGAATTGGAGACGTATCCCTATTTAGTGTGGTTCAAGTTAAGAGCTATTCCATTTTAACCTCACTGCCTGGTCTGATCTTTTATTTTCCACCGTCACCGCCGCAGAACATTGCCCATAGCATGCTCAACGCTACAATATTATACTTGAACACTACAAGCAATGCCATCTTAGGTCTTGCATGTTCATTTTAAAATAATGTACCCAAGGCATCGGTGGTCTCTGTATGTGTGTTATTGTGCTTATGAACTATTTTAAATTGCTTACATAAAGTACTCGCATTCATTTATGCAAAATAATTTAACAATGTAATGTGTCAAGGGATAGACAGAGCTGTAAGCCTAGGCTGTTAGCAAATTGGTTGTGAAATTGGTCAAAGCAAACTATATACACTCGTTAGTTCTAAATAAATGTAAATTAAGTAAATGTAATGCAGTTGTGCATATAATTGTCATTACATGTTATGGGATTGGATGTTAAGCATACAGTATACACGGTAAGATTATATAACATTTAAAAGATTATATACAGACGTGCTCAAATTTGTTGGTACCCTTACAGCTCATTGAAATAATGCTTCATTCCTCCTGAAAAGTGATGAAATTAAAAGCTATTTTATCATGTATACTTGCATGCCTTTGGTATGTCATAGAATAAAGCAAAGAAGCTGTGAAAAGAGATGAATTATTGCTTATTCTACAAAGATATTCTAAAATGGCCTGGACACATTTGTTGGTACCCCTTAGAAAAGATAATAAATAATTGGATTATAGAGATATTTCAAACTAATTAGTTTCCTTAATTAGTATCACACATGTCTCCAATCTTGTAATCAGTCATTCAGCCTATTTAAAAGTAGTCACTGTGCTGTTTGGTACCATTGTGTGCACCACACTGAACATGGACCAGAGAAAGCAAAGGAGAGAGTTGTCTGAGGAGATCAGAAAGAAAATAATAGACGAGCATGGTAAAGGTAAAGGCTACAAGACCATCTCCAAGCAGCTTGATGTTCCTGTGACAACAGTTGCAAATATTATTAAGAAGTTTAAGGTCCATGGAACTGTAGCCAACCTCCCTGGGCGCAGCCGCAAGAGGAAAATCGACCCCAGAGTGAACAGAAGGATAGTGCGAATGGTAGAAAAAGAACCAAGGATAACTGCCAAAGAGATACAAGCTGAACTCCAAGGTGAAGGTACGTCAGTTTCTGATCGCACCATCCGTCGCTTTTTGAGCGAAAGTGGGCTCCATGGAAGAAGACCCAGGAGGACTCCACTTTTGAAAGAAAAACATAAAAAAGCCAGACTGGAATTTGCTAAAATGCATATTGACAAGCCACAATCCTTCTGGGAGAATGTCCTTTGGACAGATGAGTCAAAACTGGAGCTTTTTGGCAAGTCACATCAGCTCTGTGTTCACAGACGAAAAAATGAAGCTTTCAAAGAAAAGAACACCATACCTACAGTGAAACATGGAGGAGGCTCGGTTATGTTTTGGGGCTGCTTTGCTGCGCCTGGCACAGGTTGCCTTGAATCTGTGCAGGGCACAATGAAATCTCAAGACTATCAAGGCATTCTGGAGCGAAACGTACTGCCCAGTGTCAGAAAGCTCTGTCTCAGTCGCAGGTCATGGGTCCTCCAACAGGATAATGACCCAAAACACACAGCTAAAAGCACCCAAGAATGGATAAGAACAAAACATTGGACTATTCTGAAGTGGCCATCTATGAGTCCTGATCTGAATCCTATCGAACATCTATGGAAAGAGCTGAAACTTGCAGTCTGGAGAAGGCACCCATCAAACCTGAGACAGCTGGAGCAGTTTGCTCAGGAAGAGTGGGCCAAACTACCTGTTAACAGGTGCAGAAGTCTCATTGAGAGCTACAGAAAACGTTTGATTGCAGTGATTTCCTCTAAAGGTTGTGCAACAAAATACTAGGTTAGCGGTCCCATCATTTTTGTCCATGCCATTTTCATTTGTTTTCTTATTTACAATATTATGTTGAATAAAAAATCAAAAGCAAAGTCTGATTTCTATTAAATATGGAATAAACAATGGCGGATGCCAATTACTTTTGTCAGTTTCAAGTTATTTCAGAGAAAATTGTGCATTCTTCGTTTTTTGTGGAGGGGTACCAAATTTGAGCACGTCTGTAGGTATTTTTCTTAATATAATTTTACTTACATTTTGACAGTCCACTTCAAATTCACACTGGGTGGAGAGGCAGGAAGCCCTATTAAACTCCGTTTCATCTTCACCTGAATTGGAAACCTCTTCATCGGACAGCTGTAAAACAGTAATAATTTAGTGTATAATAAAGTAGATTTTACATTTATTTAAATTCAGAATTCTCATTTTTGCAATCTATTTTTTGGGTGGTTCAAACTACAGTCAGACGTATACCCTTCCCTCATATCAACACAGTTGTAACTTTGTTTATTTTGGTTAGAGGTCTACAATGTAGCAGCCTACTTCAAGTTCAAAGTAGTATAATTGCTTATAGCCACATTGATCTCAGGGGAATCCTCATGCAACTGGTGTTCGAGGCCGCAGGGCGAGTTATATTAAAACATATTTCTACCACGAAAACCATTTGAAATGTACAGTTTTTATCTATAAAACCGGATCATTAAGACATGCTTTAATTTACTCCTTAGAATTAATACTCTCGTAGGGTTAAATGGCATTCCCTTGTGATTTTGTATTGGAGCTATGAAATAGCTGAGCGAGATCCAGGGAAACTGAATTACACTCTTCTGTAAAGCCGATTCACCCATACATAAATAAAGTAAACATCTGAAGCACATTTTTTTTTTAAGTGTCCTATAATATAACTCAATGTATGGGATATCGAATTGCCTTTACACTTCCTTTCAAATAACGAATATAAGAGTAGAATTATCCCTCGGTAACATTATATCCAAAACCTATATTTTTCGGCAGGACAGTTCTCCTCGTGGTTTTCAAGAAGTCCTGTTTCATCACCGAGGAAGAAAACTTGATCAGGTGTTAGGACAGTGTTAAGGGAAGTCTCAGTTGGTTCCTCCTCATTTTCCGTTGAGCAGCCAGGCTGGCTATAAGTACATTCATTTATTTCTATCCCTCTCCTTACTTTTGTCATACGAGGCATATCTTCTTCTGCTTCATGATGTAAGAAACGTTTATGACACCCTCTCCATTTCAATAAAAGTCACCTTATCGGAGAGTAAACTGTCAACAAAAGAGAGAAGTGCTGCTGACTGCCTGCATGGCGCGCGCCCTACTTTTCAAATGTACCTGCACGAGACCAGCAAAGTGACCGTTTGTGTTTGACAGGTGGCTCCCACAGTATTACATACCACTTCATGGAGCAGTAAAGAGATGGAGAAAATGTCATTTGCATTGTTTGATTTTTTTTGAAGAGAATGCGATAGAAATTGGCAAGAAAGAGTGGATTGTAGAATTTGATGAACGTAGTTACAAAAATAATGTAATTGAAACCAAAAATGTTTATGAGATGGTGGACTTAAACCTAGTGGAAAAGGGGACCTTCAAAAGAAAAATCCAAAATGGTTAACCTGTCCATCTTATGTACTGGCAATAGGTAAGACAAAGTGTAATGCTCTATATCAATTTGTCAATCAACTAAAAAGATTAAATAACGCTGAGGAAACTGAAGGTATGGGATGGACACCCTTGCTTACAGTAAACAGTATATATATATATATATATATATATATATATATATATATATATATATATATATATATATATATATATACAGTGCCTTGCATAAGTATTCACCCCCCTTGGACTTTTCCACATTTTGTAATATTACAACCTGGAATTAAAATGGATTTAATTAGGATTTTTTGTGACTGATCTACACAAAATAGTCCATAATGTCAAAGTGGGGAAAAAAAATCTACATATTTTTCAAAATTATTTACAAATAAAAAACTGTCTTGATTGCATAAGTATTCACCCCCTTTGCTGTGACACCCCTAAATAAGCTCTGGTGCAACCAATTGCCTTCAGAAGTCACATAATTAGTTGAATGGAGTCCACCTGTGTGCAATTAAAGTGTCACATGACCTCAGATTAAATACACCTGTTTCTGGAAGGCCACAGTTTGTTAAAGAGCATATCAAAACAAACAGCATCATGAAGACCAAGGAGCTATCTAAACAATTCTGGGATAAAGTTCTGGAGAAGCACCAATCAGGGTTGGGTTATAAAAAAATATCCCAAACTTTGAACATCCCCCGGAGCACCGTTAAATCCATTATTAAGAAATGGAAAGAATATGGCACAACCGCGACTCTGCTTAGAGAAGGCCGTCCACCAAAATTCAGTGACCAGGTAAGGAGGGCATAAGTCAGAGAAGCAACCAAGAGGTCAATGGTAACTCTGAAGGAGCTGGAGAGATCCACAGCTGAGATGGGAGAAACCGTCCATGGGACAACTATAACCCGGGCGCTCCACAAAGCTGGGCTTTATGGAAGAGTGGCGAGAAGAAAGCCATTTCTGAAAAAAACCCATATCAAATCCTGTTTGGATTTTGCCAAAAGGCATGTGGGAGACACAGCAAACATGTGGAAAAGGGTTCTCTGGTCTAATGAGACCAAAATTGAACTTTTTGGCCTTAGCGCAAAACGCTATGTGTGGCGCAAAGCCAACACTGCTCATCACCCTGAGAACACCATCCCCACGGTGAAGCATGGTGGTGGCAGCATGTTATAACATGTTATGGGGATGCTTTTCATCGGCAGGGACTGGGAAACTGGTCAGGACTGAGGGCAAGATGGATGGAGCCAAATACAGGGAAATTCTAGAGGAAAACCTGTTTCAGTCTGCAAGAGGACCAGTGACTGGGAAGGTTCACCTTCCAGCAGGACAATGACCCTAAACACACAGCCAAAGCTACACTGGAGTGGTTTAAAAACAAGAACCTGAATGTCTTAGAATGGCCCAGTCAAAGCCCAGACATCAATCCGATTGAGAATCTGTGGCAAGACTTGAAAATTGCTGTTCACCAACGGTCCCCATCCAACTTGACAGAGCTTGAGCAATTTTGCCAAGAAGAATGGGCAAAATTTGCAGGATTCAGATGTGCAAAGCTGGTAGAGACTTACCCAAAGCCAAAGGTGCTTCTACCAAGTATTGACTCAGGGGGGTGAATACATGCAACCAACAAATGTCTTTTTTTTTGTTTAATTAAACAAAACAAAAAATGTGTCACAATAAAAAATATTTTGCACCTTCAAAGTGTTAAGTATGTTGTGTAAATCAAATGGTAAAAATCCCAATTAAATACATTTTAATTCCAGGTTGTAACACTACAAAATGTGGAAAAGTCCAAGGGGGGTGAATACTTATGCAAGGCACTGTATATATATTGTGACATTTACTTTTTTTGTTTTAATGAACTAGCCTACATACTAAACAGTGAACATACAATCAATACTGCTGTATAATCATAACTCTTACTCTAAGTTACTGAGGTAAAATTATACCTAATTCTCTCAGAACACTACCTTCACTTTAAAAGCTGTTATTACTACTTTGTATGGTATTTTCGTATTACTATTGATATCTATAGTAACATACAAATCAAGGCTATTTTCACCTTAGTACGAGAACATTATGGGGTACCATGTTTCCGTTACAAGGTGTATAAAGACCCACTGTTGAATTTTAACCAGTGTAGGCACAGTATAAATATGATTAAATATGAACTATTTTTTAGGGGACTGGCAGACTGTTTCACAAAAAGCAAAGTGTATACTTAATTATGAAAAGGAGGAAACCCCTTCCAAGTGTAAGCGGGATAAATGCCGGGACCAAAACAACTATCATGACAATGATAGAAATACTTTAATGTGGCCTAATATTTATTTTTAAGAATGTGAAGTGCAGACTAATCTAATCATAACTATATAATATAACGCATTTAGTCATAAATACTACAAATAATAAAATAAAATATAAAAATAATAAACAGCAAAAGACAGCTAACATTTCAACATATACTTTAGAACTCCCAGATATACTGGAACGAGTGGAATTACTGAAAATGGATTTGTCCACCACCAACTATGCCAACACCAATATACAACAATGGGGGAAAAGAGAGATGAGGTAGGAAAATTGTGTTATTTAGGTTACTACCCGATGACCGTCTGCAGGCTTAGTAATGCCCTGAACCAAAGGCGAGGGAGCATAATACTAAGGTATAACCCGAACAAGAGGGTGTTACTATATGGAGAGGTTTGTCTCCAAAAATACTGAAGTACACAGTATCCATGGCGTAAAAGTGATAAAAAGGAGGTATTTTCATGCAGTTTGATATATGTATATATTATATAACTATTTCACTTACCCACACATTTGTTTATGATTTTAGAAGGTACAACGGACTGAAAAAGCGTCAGTATCAAAAAGGAAGCTACAGATGTGTTGTCACAAAGACACAATGAAGCTAACTGCAGACCTATTACGGGTATTTCACACTGCTGAAGAACTTGCCAATAAATCCCTGACTGGATTCAAATCCAATGCACATAAGGATTCACAAGCAAAACAACCCCTTAATCCAGATATTGTGGATGCGATTATTGGTAAGAACAATCACATTTTAATTCTGTAAAAGCTTGTATAAGCAAGCAATAACGCATGAAAAGGCATGCAGTTTTACTGAGGTTGCCAGGCTGTGGTAGGTGTCTATTTTATACTTAAACTTATGGTCAGGTATGAAGGCTTTAGAAGCTCTATTTGGAATTATTGTCCCTATTTACTAATCTTTAAGGAGTGTTCTGATGTTCGAATGTTTTGTTAAGGACTATTACTTTAAATCCTTTTTGACTTAATAATGTTTAAAGTAATAAAAGCCATTGAGACTACTTTGTTTTAGGTCTTATTCAGATTTTTAAAGCATTATTTAAACTCCAAACATGTGTATTGATACTGAAGCATTCCTTAAAACACTTTAGTAAATAGAGCCCATTATTTGAATATTATTACTACATAAATGTAGTTTGAAATATAGGACCCTATTCTTAAAACTTTTGGGCCATGTAGCCTAGTTAGTATACTTACCAAAGGTCGGTTCTCCCTTGCACCATCTGATGGTTGGAATCAGGCACCTTTGGCAGCAATTACAGCCATGAGTCTATTTGGATAAGACTCTACCAGCTTTGCACATCTGGACACTGCAATTTTTGCCCATTCTTCTTTGCAAAATTGCTCAAGCTCCGTCAAGTTGGATGGGGACCTTTGGTGAACAGCAATTTTCTACTCTTTCCACATATTCTCAATTAGATTGAGGTCCGGGCTTTGACTGGGCCACTCCAGGACATTGACCTTTTTGTTTTTAAGCCACTCCAGTGTGGCTTTGGCTGTATGTTTGGGGTCATTGTCCTGCTGGAAGATGAATCTTCTCCCAAGTCCCAGGTCTCTTGCAGACTTCAGCAGGTTTTCCTTCAGGATTTCTCTGTACTTTGCCGCATCCATTTTGCCCTCTATCTTCACAAGCTTTCCAGGCCCTGACGCAGAGAAGCATCCCCATAGCATGATGCTGCCACCACCATGCTTCACGGTAGCGATGGTGTTCTCAGGATGATGTGCGGTGTTAGGCTTACGCCAAACATAGCGCTTAGCGTTGAGGCCAAAAAGCTCTATTCTGGTCTCATCAGACCATAGAATCTTCTTCCACTTGGTCTCAGAGTCTCCCACATGCCTTCTGGGAAACTCTAGCCGAGATTTGATGCAAGTTTTTTTCTTTTTGCCACTCTCCCATAAAGGCCAGTTTTGTGAAGCACCCGGGCTATTGTTGGCGTATGCACAGTGTCTCCCAGCTCAGCCGTGGAACACTGTAACTCCTTTAGAGTTGCCATAGGCCTCTTGGTGGCCTCCCTGACTAGTGCCCTATACGCCCGGATACTCCGTTTTTGAGGACGGCCTGTTCTAGACAGATTCACAGTTGTGCCATATTCTCTCCATTTCTTAATAATGGACTTTACTGTGCTCTGAGAGGATATTCAATGCCTTGGAAATGTTCTTATATCCTACCCCTGATTGGTGCTTTTGAAGAACCTTATTCCGGATTTGCTTTGAATGTTCCTTCATCTTCATGATGTAGTTTTTGTTAGGAAATGTACTAACCAACTGTGGGACCTCCCAGAGACAGGTGTATTTAACCTGAAATCATGTGAAACACCTTAATTGCACACAGGAGGACTCCATTCAACTAATTATGTGACTTCTAAAGACAACTGGTTGCACCAGAGCTTATTTTGGTGTGTCATAGCAAAGGGGGTGAATACTTATGCAATCAATTATTTTCTGTTTTAGATTTGTAATTAATTTAGAACAATTTGTAGATTTTATTTTTCACTTTGACATTATGGACTTTTCTTGTGTTGATCAGTGGCAAACATAGCGCTTAGAGTTGAGGCCAAAAAGCTCTATTTTGGTCTCATCAGACCATAGAATCTTCTTCCACTTGGTCTCAGAGTCTCCCACATGCCTTCTGGGAAACTCTAGCCGAGATTTGATGCGAGTTTTTTTCAACAATGGCTTTCTTTTTGCCACTCTCCCATAAAGGCCAGTTTTGTGAAGCACCCGGGCTATTGTTGCCATATGCACAGTGTCTCCCAGCTCAGCCGTGGAACACTGTAACTCCTTTAGAGTTGCCATAGGCCTCTTGGTGGCCTCCCTGACTAGTGCCCTATACGCCCGGATACTCCGTTTTTGAGGACGGCCTGTTCTAGACAGATTCACAGTTGTGCCATATTCTCTCCATTTCTTAATAATGGACTTTACTGTGCTCTGAGAGGATATTCAATGCCTTGGAAATGTTCTTATATCCTACCCCTGATTGGTGCTTTTGAAGAACCTTATTCCGGATTTGCTTTGAATGTTCCTTCATCTTCATGATGTAGTTTTTGTTAGGAAATGTACTAACCAACTGTGGGACCTCCCAGAGACAGGTGTATTTAACCTGAAATCATGTGAAACACCTTAATTGCACACAGGAGGACTCCATTCAACTAATTATGTGACTTCTAAAGACAACTGGTTGCACCAGAGCTTATTTTGGTGTGTCATAGCAAAGGGGGTGAATACTTATGCAATCAATTATTTTCTGTTTTATATTTGTAATTAATTTAGAACAATTTGTAGATTTTATTTTTCACTTTGACATTATGGACTTTTCTTGTGTTGATCAGTGGCAAACATAGCGCTTAGCGTTGAGGCCAAAAAGCTCTATTTTGGTCTCATCAGACCATAGAATCTTCTTCCACTTGGTCTCAGAGTCTCCCACATGCCTTCTGGGAAACTCTAGCCGAGATTTGATGCGAGTTTTTTTCAACAATGGCTTTCTTTTTGCCACTCTCCCATAAAGGCCAGTTTTGTGAAGCACCCGGGCTATTGTTGCCATATGTACAGTGTCTCCCAGCTCAGCCGTGGAACACTGTAACTCCTTTAGAGTTGCCATAGGCCTCTTGGTGGCCTCCCTGACTAGTGCCCTATATGCCCGGATACTCCGTTTTTGAGGACGGCCTGTTCTAGACAGATTCACAGTTGTGCCATATTCTCTCCATTTCTTAATAATGGACTTTACTGTGCTCTGAGAGGATATTCAATGCCTTGGAAATGTTCTTATATCCTACCCCTGATTGGTGCTTTTGAAGAACATTATTCCGGATTTGCTTTGAATGTTCCTTCATCTTCATGATGTAGTTTTTGTTAGGAAATGTACTAACCAACTGTGGGACCTCCCAGAGACAGGTGTATTTAACCTGAAATCATGTGAAACACCTTAATTGCACACAGGTGGACTCCATTCAACTAATTATGTGACTTCTAAAGACAATTGGTTGCACCAGAGCTTATTTAGGTGTGTCATAGCAAAGGGGGTGAATACTTATGCAATCAATTATTTTCTGTTTTATATTTGTAATTAATTTAGAACAATTTGTAGATTTTATTTTTCACTTTGACATTATGGACTTTTCTTGTGTTGATCAGTGGCAAACAGCGCTTAGCGTTGAGGCCAAAAAGCTCTATTTTGGTCTCATCAGACCATAGAATCTTCTTCCACTTGGTCTCAGAGTCTCCCACATGCCTTCTGGGAAACTCTAGCCGAGATTTGATGCGAGTTTTTTTCAACAATAGCTTTCTTTTTGCCACTCTCCCATAAAGGCCAGTTTTGTGAAGCACCCGGGCTATTGTTGCCATATGTACAGTGTCTCCCAGCTCAGCCGTGGAACACTGTATCTCCTTTAGAGTTGCCATAGGCCTCTTGGTGGCCTCCCTGACTAGTTCCCTATACGCCTGGATACTCCGTTTTTGAGGGCGGCCTGTTCTAGACAGATTCACAGTTGTGCCATATTCTCTCCATTTCTTAATAATGGACTTTACTGTGCTCTGAGAGGATATTCAATGCCTTGGAAATGTTCTTATATCCTACCCCTGATTGGTGCTTTTGAAGAACCTTATTCCGGATTTGCTTTGAATGTTCCTTCATCTTCATGATGTAGTTTTTGTTAGGAAATGTACTAACCAACTGTGGGACCTCCCAGAGACAGGTGTATTTAACCTGAAATCATGTGAAACACCTTAATTGCACACAGGTGGACTCCATTCAACTAATTATGTGACTTCTAAAGACAATTGGTTGCACCAGAGCTTATTTAGGTGTGTCATAGCAAAGGGGGTGAATACTTATGCAATCAATTATTTTCTGTTTTATATTTGTAATTAATTTAGAACAATTTGTAGATTTTATTTTTCACTTTGACATTATGGACTTTTCTTGTGTTGATCAGTGGCAAACATAGCGCTTAGCGTTGAGGCCAAAAAGCTCTATTTTGGTCTCATCAGACCATAGAATCTTCTTCCACTTGGTCTCAGAGTCTCCCACATGCCTTCTGGGAAACTCTAGCCGAGATTTGATGCGAGTTTTTTTCAACAATGGCTTTCTTTTTGCCACTTTCCCAGAAAGGCCAGTTTTGTGAAGCACCCGGGCTATTGTTGCCATATGCACAGTGTCTCCCAGCTCAGCCGTGGAACACTGTAACTCCTTTAGAGTTGCCATAGGCCTCTTGGTGGCCTCCCTGACTAGTGCACTTCTCGCCCGGATACTCCGTTTTTGAGGACGGCCTGTTCTAGACAGATTCACAGTTGTGCCATATTCTCTCCATTTCTTAATAATGGACTTTACTGTGGTCTGAGAGGATATTCAATGCCTTGGAAATGTTCTTATATCCTACCCCTGATTGGAGCTTTTGAAGAACCTTATTCCGGATTTGCTTTGAATGTTCCTTCATCTTCATGATGTAGTTTTTGTTAGGAAATGTACTAACCAACTGTGGGACCTCCCAGAGACAGGTGTATTTAACCTGAAATCATGTGAAACACCTTAATTGCACACAGGTGGACTCCATTCAACTAATTATGTGACTTCTAAAGACAATTGGTTGCACCACAGCTTATTTAGGTGTGTCATAGCAAAGGGGGTGAATACTTATGCAATCAATTATTTTCTGTTTTATATTTGTAATTAATTTAGAACAATTTGTAGATTTTATTTTTCACTTTGACATTATGGACTTTTCTTGTGTTGATCAGTGGCAAACATAGCGCTTAGCGTTGAGGCCAAAAAGCTCTATTTTGGTCTCATCAGACCATAGAATCTTCTTCCACTTGGTCTCAGAGTCTCCCACATGCCTTCTGGGAAACTCTAGCCGAGATTTGATGCGAGTTTTTTTCAACAATGGCTTTCTTTTTGCCACTCTCCCATAAAGGCCAGTTTTGTGAAGCACCCGGGCTATTGTTGCCATATGCACAGTGTCTCCCAGCTCAGCCGTGGAACACTGTAACTCCTTTAGAGTTGCCATAGGTCTCTTGGTGGCCTCCCTGACTAGTGCCCTATACGCCCGGATACTCCGTTTTTGAGGACGGCCTGTTCTAGACAGATTCACAGTTGTGCCATATTCTCTCCATTTCTTAATAATGGACTTTACTGTGCTCTGAGAGGATATTCAATGCCTTGGAAATGTTCTTATATCCTACCCCTGATTGGTGCTTTTGAAGAACCTTATTCCGGATTTGCTTTGAATGTTCCTTCATCTTCATGATGTAGTTTTTGTTAGGAAATGTACTAACCAACTGTGGGACCTCCCAGAGACAGGTGTATTTAACCTGAAATCATGTGAAACACCTTAATTGCACACAGGTGGACTCCATTCAACTAATTATGTGACTTCTAAAGACAATTGGTTGCACCAGAGCTTATTTAGGTGTGTCATAGCAAAGGGGGTGAATACTTATGCAATCAATTATTTTCTGTTTTATATTTGTAATTAATTTAGAACAATTTGTAGATTTTATTTTTCACTTTGACATTATGGACTTTTCTTGTGTTGATCAGTGGCAAACATAGCGCTTAGCGTTGAGGCCAAAAAGCTCTATTTTGGTCTCATCAGACCATAGAATCTTCTTCCACTTGGTCTCAGAGTCTCCCACATGCCTTCTGGGAAACTCTAGCCGAGATTTGATGCGAGTTTTTTTCAACAATAGCTTTCTTTTTGCCACTCTCCCATAAAGGCCAGTTTTGTGAAGCACCCGGGCTATTGTTGCCATATGTACAGTGTCTCCCAGCTCAGCCGTGGAACACTGTAACTCCTTTAGAGTTGCCATAGGCCTCTTGGTGGCCTCCCTGACTAGTTCCGTATACGCCTGGAAACTCCGTTTTTGAGGGCGGCCTGTTCTAGACAGATTCACAGTTGTGCCATATTCTCTCCATTTCTTAATAATGGACTTTACTGTGCTCTGAGAGGATATTCAATGCCTTGAAAATGTTCTTATATCCTACCCCTGATTGGTGCTTTTGAAGAACCTTATTCCGGATTTGCTTTGAATGTTCCTTCATCTTCATGATGTAGTTTTTGTTAGGAAATGTACTAACCAACTGTGGGACCTCCCAGAGACAGGTGTATTTAACCTGAAATCATGTGAAACACCTTAATTGCACACAGGTGGACTCCATTCAACTAATTATGTGACTTCTAAAGACAATTGGTTGCACCAGAGCTTATTTAGGTGTGTCATAGCAAAGGGGGTGAATACTTATGCAATCAATTATTTTCTGTTTTATATTTGTAATTAATTTAGAACAATTTGTAGATTTTATTTTTCACTTTGACATTATGGACTTTTCTTGTGTTGATCAGTGGCAAACATAGCGCTTAGCGTTGAGGCCAAAAAGCTCTATTTTGGTCTCATCAGACCATAGAATCTTCTTCCACTTGGTCTCAGAGTCTCCCACATGCCTTCTGGGAAACTCTAGCCGAGATTTGATGCGAGTTTTTTTTCAACAATGGCTTTCTTTTTGCCACTTTCCCAGAAAGGCCAGTTTTGTGAAGCACCCGGGCTATTGTTGCCATATGCACAGTGTCTCCCAGCTCAGTTGTGGAACACTGTAACTCCTTTAGAGTTGCCATAGGCCTCTTGGTGGCCTCCCTGACTAGTGCACTTCTCGCCCGGATACTCAGTTTTTGAGGACGGCCTGTTCTAGACAGTTTCACAGTTGTGCCATATTCTCTCCATTTCTTAATAATGGACTTTACTGTGCTCTGAGAGGATATTCAATGCCTTGGAAATGTTCTTATATCCTACCCCTGATTGGTGCTTTTGAAGAACCTTATTCCGGATTTGCTTTGAATGTTCCTTCATCTTCATGATGTAGTTTTTGTTAGGAAATGTACTAACCAACTGTGGGACCTCCCAGAGACAGGTGTATTTAACCTGAAATCATGTGAAACACCTTAATTGCACACAGGTGGACTCCATTCAACTAATTATGTGACTTCTAAAGACAATTGGTTGCACCAGAGCTTATTTAGGTGTGTCATAGCAAAGGGGGTGAATACTTATGCAATCAATTATTTTCTGTTTTATATTTGTAATTAATTTAGAACAATTTGTAGATTTTATTTTTCACTTTGACATTATGGACTTTTCTTGTGTTGATCAGTGGCAAACATAGCGCTTAGCGTTGAGGCCAAAAAGCTCTATTTTGGTCTCATCAGACCATAGAATCTTCTTCCACTTGGTCTCAGAGTCTCCCACATGCCTTCTGGGAAACTCTAGCCGAGATTTGATGCGAGTTTTTTTCAACAATAGCTTTCTTTTTGCCACTCTCCCATAAAGGCCAGTTTTGTGAAGCACCCGGGCTATTGTTGCCATATGTACAGTGTCTCCCAGCTCAGCCGTGGAACACTGTAACTCCTTTAGAGTTGCCATAGGCCTCTTGGTGGCCTCCCTGACTAGTTCCGTATACGCCTGGAAACTCCGTTTTTGAGGGCGGCCTGTTCTAGACAGATTCACAGTTGTGCCATATTCTCTCCATTTCTTAATAATGGACTTTACTGTGCTCTGAGAGGATATTCAATGCCTTGAAAATGTTCTTATATCCTACCCCTGATTGGTGCTTTTGAAGAACCTTATTCCGGATTTGCTTTGAATGTTCCTTCATCTTCATGATGTAGTTTTTGTTAGGAAATGTACTAACCAACTGTGGGACCTCCCAGAGACAGGTGTATTTAACCTGAAATCATGTGAAACACCTTAATTGCACACAGGTGGACTCCATTCAACTAATTATGTGACTTCTAAAGACAATTGGTTGCACCAGAGCTTATTTAGGTGTGTCATAGCAAAGGGGGTGAATACTTATGCAATCAATTATTTTCTGTTTTATATTTGTAATTAATTTAGAACAATTTGTAGATTTTATTTTTCACTTTGACATTATGGACTTTTCTTGTGTTGATCAGTGGCAAACATAGCGCTTAGCGTTGAGGCCAAAAAGCTCTATTTTGGTCTCATCAGACCATAGAATCTTCTTCCACTTGGTCTCAGAGTCTCCCACATGCCTTCTGGGAAACTCTAGCCGAGATTTGATGCGAGTTTTTTTTCAACAATGGCTTTCTTTTTGCCACTTTCCCAGAAAGGCCAGTTTTGTGAAGCACCCGGGCTATTGTTGCCATATGCACAGTGTCTCCCAGCTCAGTTGTGGAACACTGTAACTCCTTTAGAGTTGCCATAGGCCTCTTGGTGGCCTCCCTGACTAGTGCACTTCTCGCCCGGATACTCAGTTTTTGAGGACGGCCTGTTCTAGACAGTTTCACAGTTGTGCCATATTCTCTCCATTTCTTAATAATGGACTTTACTGTGCTCTGAGAGGATATTCAATGCCTTGGAAATGTTCTTATATCCTACCCCTGATTGGTGCTTTTGAAGAACCTTATTCCGGATTTGCTTTGAATGTTCCTTCATCTTCATGATGTAGTTTTTGTTAGGAAATGTACTAACCAACTGTGGGACCTCCCAGAGACAGGTGTATTTAACCTGAAATCATGTGAAACACCTTAATTGCACACAGGTGGACTCCATTCAACTAATTATGTGACTTCTAAAGACAATTGGTTGCACCAGAGCTTATTTAGGTGTGTCATAGCAAAGGGGGTGAATACTTATGCAATCAATTATTTTCTGTTTTATATTTGTAATTAATTTAGAACAATTTGTAGATTTTATTTTTCACTTTGACATTATGGACTTTTCTTGTGTTGATCAGTGGCAAACATAGCGCTTAGCGTTGAGGCCAAAAAGCTCTATTTTGGTCTCATCAGACCATAGAATCTTCTTCCACTTGGTCTCAGAGTCTCCCACATGCCTTCTGGGAAACTCTAGCCGAGATTTGATGCGAGTTTTTTTCAACAATGGCTTTCTTTTTGCCACTCTCCCATAAAGGCCAGTTTTGTGAAGCACCCGGGCTATTGTTGCCATATGCACAGTGTCTCCCAGCTCAGCCGTGGAACACTGTAACTCCTTTAGAGTTGCCATAGGCCTCTTGATGGCCTCCCTGACTAGTGCCCTATACGCCCGGATACTCCGTTTTTGAGGACGGCCTGTTGTAGACAGATTCACAGTTGTGCCATATTCTCTCCATTTCTTAATAATGGACTTTACTGTGCTCTGAGAGGATATTCAATGCCTTGGAAATGTTCTTATATCCTACCCCTGATTGGTGCTTTTGAAGAACCTTATTCTGGATTTGCTTTGAATGTTCCTTCATCTTCATGATGTCGTTTTTGTTAGGAAATGTACTAACCAACTGTGGGACCTCCCAGAGACAGGTGTATTTAACCTGAAATCATGTGAAACACCTTAATTGCACACAGGTGGACTCCATTCAACTAATTATGTGACTTCTAAAGACAATTGGTTGCACCAGAGCTTATTTAGATGTGTCATAGCAAAGGGGGTGATTACTTATGCAATCAATTATTTTCTGTTTTATATTTGTAATTAATTTAGAACAATTTGTAGATTTTATTTTTCACTTTGACATTATGGACTTTTCTTGTGTTGATCAGTGGCAAACATAGCGCTTAGCGTTGAGGCCAAAAAGCTCTATTTTGGTCTCATCAGACCATAGAATCTTCTTCCACTTGGTCTCAGAGTCTCCCACATGCCTTCTGGGAAACTCTAGCCGAGATTTGATGCGAGTTTTTTTCAACAATGGCTTTCTTTTTGCCACTCTCCCATAAAGGCCAGTTTTGTGAAGCACCCGGGCTATTGTTGCCATATGCACAGTGTCTCCCAGCTCAGCCGTGGAACACTGTAACTCCTTTAGAGTTGCCATAGGCCTCTTGGTGGCCTCCCTGACTAGTGCCCTATACGCCCGGATACTCCGTTTTTGAGGACGGCCTGTTCTAGACAGATTCACAGTTGTGCCATATTCTCTCCATTTCTTAATAATGGACTTTACTGTGCTCTGAGAGGATATTCAATGCCTTGGAAATGTTCTTATATCCTACCCCTGATTGGTGCTTTTGAAGAACCTTATTCCGGATTTGCTTTGAATGTTCCTTCATCTTCATCATGTAGTTTTTGTTAGGAAATGTACTAACCAACTGTGGGACCTCCCAGAGACAGGTGTATTTAACCTGAAATCATGTGAAACACCTTAATTACACACAGGTGGACTCCATTCAACTAATTATGTGACTTCTAAAGACAATTGGTTGCACCAGAGCTTATTTAGGTGTGTCATAGCAAAGGGGGTGAATACTTATGCAATCAATTATTTTCTGTTTTATATTTGTAATTAATTTAGAACAATTTGTAGATTTTATTTTTCACTTTGACATTATGGACTTTTCTTGTGTTGATCAGTGGCAAACATAGCGCTTAGCGTTGAGGCCAAAAAGCTCTATTTTGGTCTCATCAGACCATAGAATCTTCTTCCACTTGGTCTCAGAGTCTCCCACATGCCTTCTGGGAAACTCTAGCTGAGATTTGATGCGAGTTTTTTTCAGCAATGGCTTTCTTTTTGCCACTCTCCCATAAAGGCCAGTTTTGTGAAGCACCCGGGCTATTGTTGCCACATGCACAGTGTCTCCCAGCTCAGCCGTGGAACACTGTAACTCCTTTAGAGTTGCCATAGGCCTCTTGGTGGCCTCCCTGACTAATGCCCTATACGCCCGGATACTCCGTTTTTGAGGACGGCCTGTTCTAGACAGATTCACAGTTGTGCCATATTCTCTCCATTTCTTAATAATGGACTTTACTGTGCTCTGAGAGGATATTCAATGCCTTGGAAATGTTCTTATGTCCTACCCCTGATTGGTGCTTTTGAAGAACCTTATTCCGGATTTGCTTTGAATGTTCCTTCATCTTCATCATGTAGTTTTTGTTAGGAAATGTACTAACCAACTGTGGGACCTCCCAGAGACAGGTGTATTTAACCTGAAATCATGTGAAACACCTTAATTGCACACAGGTGGACTCCATTCAACTAATTATGTGACTTCTAAAGACAATTGGTTGCACCAGAGCTTATTTGGGTGTGTCATAGCAAAGGGGGTGAATACTTATGCAATCAATTATTTTCTGTTTTATATTTGTAATTAATTTAGAACAATTTGTAGATTTTATTTTTTACTTTGACATTATGGACTTTTCTTGTGTTGATCAGTGGCAAACATAGCGCTTAGCGTTGAGGCCAAAAAGCTCTATTTTGGTCTCATCAGACCATAGAATCTTCTTCCACTTGGTCTCAGAGTCTCCCACATGCCTTCTGGGAAACTCTAGCCGAGATTTGATGCAAGTTTTTTTTCAACAATGGCTTTCTTTTTGCCACTCTCCCATAAAGGCCAGTTTTGTGAAGCACCCGGGCTATTGTTGCCATATGCACAGTGTCTCCCAGCTCAGCCGTGGAACACTGTAACTCCTTTAGAGTTGCCATAGGCCTCTTGGTGGCCTCCCTGACTAGTGCCCTATACGCCCGGATACTCTGTTTTTGAGGACGGCCTGTTCTAGACAGATTCACAGTTGTGCCATATTCTCTCCATTTCTTAATAATGGACTTTACTGTGCTCTGAGAGGATATTCAATGCCTTGGAAATGTTCTTATATCCTACCCCTGATTGGTGCTTTTGAAGAACCTTATTCCGGATTTGCTTTGAATGTTCCTTCATCTTCATCATGTAGTTTTTGTTAGGAAATGTACTAACCAACTGTGGGACCTCCCAGAGACAGGTGTATTTAACCTGAAATCATGTGAAACACCTTAATTGCACACAGGTGGACTCCATTCAACTAATTATGTGACTTCTAAAGACAATTGGTTGCACCAGAGCTTATTTAGGTGTGTCATAGCAAAGGGGGTGAATACTTATGCAATCAATTATTTTCTGTTTTATATTTGTAATTAATTTAGAACAATTTGTAGATTTTATTTTTCACTTTGACATTATGGACTTTTCTTGTGTTGATCAGTGGCAAACATAGCGCTTAGCGTTGAGGCCAAAAAGCTCTATTTTGGTCTCATCAGACCATAGAATCTTCTTCCACTTGGTCTCAGAGTCTCCCACATGCCTTCTGGGAAACTCTAGCTGAGATTTGATGCGAGTTTTTTTCAGCAATGGCTTTCTTTTTGCCACTCTCCCATAAAGGCCAGTTTTGTGAAGCACCCGGGCTATTGTTGCCACATGCACAGTGTCTCCCAGCTCAGCCGTGGAACACTGTAACTCCTTTAGAGTTGCCATAGGCCTCTTGGTGGCCTCCCTGACTAGTGCCCTATACGCCCGGATACTCCGTTTTTGAGGACGGCCTGTTCTAGACAGATTCACAGTTGTGCCATATTCTCTCCATTTCTTAATAATGGACTTTACTGTGCTCTGAGAGGATATTCAATGCCTTGGAAATGTTCTTATATCCTACCCCTGATTGGTGCTTTTGAAGAACCTCATTCCGGATTTGCTTTGAATGTTCCTTCATCTTCATGATGTAGTTTTTGTTAGGAAATGTACTAACCAACTGTGGGACCTCCCAGAGACAGGTGTATTTAACCTGAAATCATGTGAAACACCTTAATTGCACACAGGTGGACTCCATTCAACTAATTATGTGACTTCTAAAGACAATTGGTTGCACCAGAGCTTATTTTGGTGTGTCATAGCAAAGGGGGTGAATACTTATGCAATCAATTATTTTCTGTTTTATATTTGTAATTAATTTAGAACAATTTGTAGATTTTATTTTTCACTTTGACATTATGGACTTTTCTTGTGTTGATCAGTGGCAAACATAGCGCTTAGCGTTGAGGCCAAAAAGCTCTATTTTGGTCTCATCAGACCATAGAATCTTCTTCCACTTGGTCTCAGAGTCTCCCACATGCCTTCTGGGAAACTCTAGCCGAGATTTGATGCGAGTTTTTTTCAACAATGGCTTTCTTTTTGCCACTCTCCCATAAAGGCCAGTTTTGTGAAGCACCCGGGCTATTGTTGCCATATGCACAGTGTCTCCCAGCTCAGCCGTGGAACACTGTAACTCCTATAGAGTTGCCATAGGCCTCTTGGTGGCCTCCCTGACTAGTGCACTTCTCGCCCGGATACTCCGTTTTTGAGGACAGCCTGTTCTAGACAGATTCACAGTTGTGCCATATTCTCTCCATTTCTTAATAATGGACTTTACTGTGCTCTGAGAGGATATTCAATGCCTTGGAAATGTTCTTATATCCTACCCCTGATTGGTGCTTTTGAAGAACCTTATTCCGGATTTGCTTTGAATGTTCCTTCATCTTCATGATGTAGTTTTTGTTAGGAAATGTACTAACCAACTGTGGGACCTCCCAGAGACAGGTGTATTTAACCTGAAATCATGTGAAACACCTTAATTGCACACAGGTGGACTCCATTAAACTAATTATGTGACTTCTAAAGACAACTGGTTGCACCAGAGCTTATTTAGGTGTGTCATAGCAAAGGGGGTGAATACTTATGCAATCAATTATTTTCTGTTTTATATTTGTAATTAATTTAGAACAATTTGTAGATTTTATTTTTCACTTTGACATTATGGACTTTTCTTGTGTTGATCAGTGGCAAACATAACGCTTAGCGTTGAGGCCAAAAAGCTCTATTTTGGTCTCATCAGACCATAGAATCTTCTTCCACTTGGTCTCAGAGTCTCCCA
>NW_026708645.1:0-40950 GCF_902713425.1 Acipenser ruthenus
CAAAAAATTGTGTTTTCTTGACATGTTAACCTGTAAGCTATTTCTAAAGCTCGGGCATCGAAATTATGAAGAAATAAAATTGGCCAAAATTTAATTTTTTTCAACAGGTCCGGACCTGTCACTTTTCAGAAAAGGAGGGTGTCTAAATTTGGGTAGTTTTGATCATCAAAAAATTGTGTTTTCTTGACATGTTAACCTGTAAGCTATTTCTAAAGCTCGGGCATCGAAATTATGAAGAAATAAAATTGGCCAAAATTTTATTTTTTTCAACAGGTCCGGACCTGTCCACTTTTTCAGAAAGTAGGTGTCTAAATTTGGGTAGTTTTGATCATCAAAAAAATTGTGTTTTCTTGACATGTTAACCTGTAAGCTATTTCTAAAGCTCGGGCATCGAAATTATGAAGAAATAAAATTGGCAAAATTTATTTTTTTCAACAGGTCCGGACCTGTCCACTTTTTCAGAAAAGGAGGTGTCTAAATTTGGGTAGTTTTGATCATCAAAAAATTGTGTTTTCTTGACATGTTAACCTGTAAGCTATTTCTAAAGCTCGGGCATCGAAATTATGAAGAAAATAAAATTGGCCAAAATTTATTTTTTTCAACAGGTCCGGACCTGTCCACTTTTTCAGAAAAGGAGGTGTCTAAATTTGGTAGTTTTGATCATCAAAAAATTGTGTTTTCTTGACATGTTAACCTGTAAGCTATTTCTAAAGCTCGGGCATCGAAATTATGAAGAAATAAAATTGGCCAAAATTTATTTTTTTTCAACAGGTCCGGACCTGTCCACTTTTTCAGAAAAGTAGGTGTCTAAATTTGGTGTAGTTTTGATCATCAAAAAATTGTGTTTTCTTGACATGTTAACCTGTAAGCTATTTCTAAAGCTCGGGCATCGAAATTATGAAGAAATAAAATTGGCCAAAATTTATTTTTTTTCAACAGGTCCGGACCTGTCCACTTTTTCAGAAAAGGAGGTGTCTAAATTTGGGTAGTTTTGATCATCAAAAAATTGTGTTTTCTTGACATGTTAACCTGTAAGCTATTTCTAAGCTCGGGTATCGAAATTATGAAGAAATAAAATTGGCCAAAATTTATTTTTTTTCAACAGGTCCGGACCTGTCCACTTTTTCAGAAAAGGAGGTGTCTAAATTTGGGTAGTTTTTGATCATCAAAAAATTGTTTTTTCTTGACATGTTAACCTGTAAGCTATTTCTAAAGCTCGGGCATCGAAATTATGAAGAAATAAAATTGGCCAAAATTTAATTTTTTTCAACAGGTCCGGACCTGTCCACTTTTTCAGAAAAGGAGGTGTCTAAATTTGGGTAGTTTTGATCATCAAAAAATTGTGTTTTCTTGACATGTTAACCTGTAAGCTATTTCTAAAGCTCGGGCATCGAAATTATGAAGAAATAAAATTGGCCAAAATTTATTTTTTTCAACAGGTCGGACCTGTCCACTTTTTCAGAAAGTAGGTGTCTAAATTTGGGTAGTTTTGATCATCAAAAAATTGTGTTTTCTTGACATGTTAACCTGTAAGCTATTTCTAAGCTCGGGCATCGAAATTATGAAGAAATAAAATTGGCCAAAATTTTATTTTTTTCAACAGGTCCGGACCTGTCCACTTTTTCAGAAAAGTAGGTGTCTAAATTTGGGTAGTTTTGATCATCAAAAAATTGTGTTTTCTTGACATGTTAACCTGTAAGCTATTTCTAAAGCTCGGGCATCGAAATTATGAAGAAATAAAATTGGCCAAAATTTTATTTTTTTCAACAGGTCCGGACCTGTCCACTTTTTCAGAAAAGTAGGTGTCTAAATTTGGGTAGTTTTGATCATCAAAAAATTGTGTTTTCTTGACATGTTAACCTGTAAGCTATTTCTAAAGCTCGGGCATCGAAATTATGAAGAAATAAAATTGGCCAAAATTTAATTTTTTTCAACAGGTCCGGACCTGTCCACTTTTTTCAGAAAAGGAGGTGTCTAAATTTGGGTAGTTTTGATCATCAAAAAATTGTGTTTTCTTGACATGTTAACCTGTAAGCTATTTCTAAAGCTCGGGCATCGAAATTATGAAGAATAAAATTGGCCAAAATTTTATTTTTTTCAACAGGTCCGGACTGTCCACTTTTTCAGAAAAGTAGGTGTCTAAATTTGGGTAGTTTTGATCATCAAAAAAATTGTGTTTTCTTGACATGTAACCTGTAAGCTATTTCTAAAGCTCGGGCATCGAAATTATGAAGAAATAAAATTGGCCAAAATTTAATTTTTTTCAACAGGTCCGGACCTGTCCACTTTTTCAGAAAAGTAGGTGTCTAAATTTGGGTAGTTTTGATCATCAAAAAATTGTGTTTTCTTGACATGTTAACCTGTAAGCTATTTCTAAAGCTCGGGCATCGAAATTATGAAGAAATAAAATTGGCCAAAATTTATTTTTTTTCAACAGGTCCGGACCTGTCCACTTTTTCAGAAAAGTAGGTGTCTAAATTTGGGTAGTTTTGATCATCAAAAAATTGTGTTTTCTTGACATGTTAACCTGTAAGCTATTTCTAAAGCTCGGGCATCGAAATTATGAAGAAATAAAATTGGCCAAAATTTATTTTTTTTCAACAGGTCCGGACCTGTCCACTTTTTCAGAAAAGTAGGTGTCTAAATTTGGGTAGTTTTGATCATCAAAAAATTGTGTTTTCTTGACATGTTAACCTGTAAGCTATTTCTAAAGCTCGGGCATCGAAATTATGAAGAAATAAAATTGGCCAAAATTTAATTTTTTTCAACAGGTCCGGACCTGTCCACTTTTTCAGAAAAGTAGGTGTCTAAATTTGGGTAGTTTTGATCATCAAAAAATTGTGTTTTCTTGACATGTTAACCTGTAAGCTATTTCTAAAGCTCGGGCATCGAAATTATGAAGAAATAAAATTGGCCAAAATTTAATTTTTTTCAACAGGTCCGGACCTGTCCACTTTTTCAGAAAAGTAGGTGTCTAAATTTGGGTAGTTTTGATCATCAAAAAATTGTGTTTTCTTGACATGTTAACCTGTAAGCTATTTCTAAAGCTCGGGCATCGAAATTATGAAGAAATAAAATTGGCCAAAATTTAATTTTTTTCAACAGGTCCGGACCTGTCCACTTTTTCAGAAAAGTAGGTGTCTAAATTTGGGTAGTTTTGATCATCAAAAAATTGTGATTTCTTGACATGTTAACCTGTAAGCTATTTCTAAAGCTCGGGCATCGAAATTATGAAGAAATAAAATTGGCCAAAATTTATTTTTTTCAAAAGGTCCGGACCTGTCCACTTTTTCAGAAAGGAGGTGTCTAAATTTGGGTAGTTTTGATCATCAAAAAATTGTGTTTTCTTGACATGTTAACCTGTAAGCTATTTCTAAAGCTCGGGCATCGAAATTATGAAGAAATAAAATTGGCCAAAATTTTATTTTTTTCAACAGGTCCGGACCTGTCCACTTTTTCAGAAAAGTAGGTGTCTAAATTTGGGTAGTTTTGATCATCAAAAAATTGTGTTTTCTTGACATGTTAACCTGTAAGCTATTTCTAAAGCTCGGGCATCGAAATTATGAAGAAATAAAATTGGCCAAAATTTTATTTTTTTCAACAGGTCCGGACCTGTCCACTTTTTCAGAAAAGTAGGTGTCTAAATTTGGGTAGTTTTGATCATCAAAAAATTGTGTTTTCTTGACATGTTAACCTGTAAGCTATTTCTAAAGCTCGGGCATCGAAATTATGAAGAAATAAAATTGGCCAAAATTTAATTTTTTTCAACAGGTCCGGACCTGTCCACTTTTTCAGAAAAGTAGGTGTCTAAATTTGGGTAGTTTTGATCATCAAAAAATTGTGTTTTCTTGACATGTTAACCTGTAAGCTATTTCTAAAGCTCGGGCATCGAAATTATGAAGAAATAAAATTGGCCAAAATTTTATTTTTTTCAACAGGTCCGGACCTGTCCACTTTTTCAGAAAAGGAGGTGTCTAAATTTGGGTAGTTTTGATCATCAAAAAATTGTGTTTTCTTGACATGTTAACCTGTAAGCTATTTCTAAAGCTCGGGCATCGAAATTATGAAGAAATAAAATTGGCCAAAATTTATTTTTTTCAAAAGGTCCGGACCTGTCCACTTTTTCAGAAAAGGAGGTGTCTAAATTTGGGTAGTTTTGATCATCAAAAAATTGTGTTTTCTTGACATGTTAACCTGTAAGCTATTTCTAAAGCTCGGGCATCGAAATTATGAAGAAATAAAATTGGCCAAAATTTATTTTTTTTCAACAGGTCCGGATCTGTCCACTTTTTCAGAAAAGGGAGGTGTCTAAATTTGGGTAGTTTTGATCATCAAAAAATTGTGTTTTCTTGACATGTTAACCTGTAAGCTATTTCTAAAGCTCGGGCATCGAAATTATGAAGAAATAAAATTGGCCAAAATTTATTTTTTTTCAACAGGTCCGGACCTGTCCACTTTTTCAGAAAAGTAGGTGTCTAAATTTGGGTAGTTTTGATCATCAAAAAATTGTGTTTTCTTGACATGTTAACCTGTAAGCTATTTCTAAAGCTCGGGCATCGAAATTATGAAGAAATAAAATTGGCCAAAATTAAATTTTTTTCAACAGGTCCGGACCTGTCCACTTTTTCAGAAAAGGAGGTGTCTAAATTTGGGTAGTTTTGATCATCAAAAAATTGTGTTTTCTTGACATGTTAACCTGTAAGCTATTTCTAAAGCTCGGGCATCGAAATTATGAAGAAATAAAATTGGCCAAAATTTTTTTTTTTTCAACAGGTCCGGACCTGTCCACTTTTTCAGAAAAGGAGGTGTCTAAATTTGGGTAGTTTTGATCATCAAAAAATTGTGTTTTCTTGACATGTTAACCTGTAAGCTATTTCTAAAGCTCGGGCATCGAAATTATGAAGAAATAAAATTGGCCAAAATTTATTTTTTTTCAACAGGTCCGGACCTGTCCACTTTTTCAGAAAAGGAGGTGTCTAAATTTGGGTAGTTTTGATCATCAAAAAATTGTGTTTTCTTGACATGTTAACCTGTAAGCTATTTCTAAAGCTCGGGCATCGAAATTATGAAGAAATAAAATTGGCCAAAATTTATTTTTTTCAAAAGGTCCGGACCTGTCCACTTTTTCAGAAAAGGAGGTGTCTAAATTTGGGTAGTTTTGATCATCAAAAAATTGTGTTTTCTTGACATGTTAACCTGTAAGCTATTTCTAAAGCTCGGGCATCGAAATTATGAAGAAATAAAATTGGCCAAAATTTAATTTTTTTCAACAGGTCCGGACCTGTCCACTTTTTCAGAAAAGTAGGTGTCTAAATTTGGGTAGTTTTGATCATCAAAAATTGTGTTTTCTTGACATGTTAACCTGTAAGCTATTTCTAAAGCTCGGGCATCGAAATTATGAAGAAATAAAATTGGCCAAAATTTATTTTTTTCAACAGGTCCGGACCTGTCCACTTTTTCAGAAAAGTAGGTGTCTAAATTTGGGTAGTTTTGATCATCAAAAAATTGTGTTTTCTTGACATGTTAACCTGTAAGCTATTTCTAAAGCTCGGGCATCGAAATTATGAAGAAATAAAATTGGCCAAAATTTAATTTTTTTCAACAGGTCCGGACCTGTCCACTTTTTCAGAAAAGTAGGTGTCTAAATTTGGGTAGTTTTGATCATCAAAAAATTGTGTTTTCTTGACATGTTAACCTGTAAGCTATTTCTAAAGCTCGGGCATCGAAATTATGAAGAAATAAAATTGGCCAAAATTTATTTTTTTCAACAGGTCCGGACCTGTCCACTTTTTCAGAAAAGGAGGTGTCTAAATTTGGGTAGTTTTGATCATCAAAAAATTGTGTTTTCTTGACATGTTAACCTGTAAGCTATTTCTAAAGCTCGGGCATCGAAATTATGAAGAAATAAAATTGGCCAAAATTTATTTTTTTTCAACAGGTCCGGACCTGTCCACTTTTTCAGAAAAGGAGGTGTCTAAATTTGGGTAGTTTTGATCATCAAAAAATTGTGTTTTCTTGACATGTTAACCTGTAAGCTATTTCTAAAGCTCGGGCATCGAAATTATGAAGAAATAAAATTGGCCAAAATTTATTTTTTTTCAACAGGTCCGGACCTGTCCACTTTTTCAGAAAAGTAGGTGTCTAAATTTGGGTAGTTTTGATCATCAAAAAATTGTGTTTTCTTGACATGTTAACCTGTAAGCTATTTCTAAAGCTCGGGGCATCGAAATTATGAAGAAATAAAATTGGCCAAAATTAAATTTTTTTCAACAGGTCCGGACCTGTCCACTTTTTCAGAAAAGGAGGTGTCTAAATTTGGGTAGTTTTGATCATCAAAAAATTGTGTTTTCTTGACATGTTAACCTGTAAGCTATTTCTAAAGCTCGGCATCGAAATTATGAAGAAATAAAATTGGCCAAAATTTATTTTTTTTCAACAGGTCCGGACCTGTCCACTTTTTCAGAAAAGTAGGTGTCTAAATTTGGGTAGTTTTGATCATCAAAAAATTGTGTTTTCTTGACATGTTAACCTGTAAGCTATTTCTAAAGCTCGGGCATCGAAATTATGAAGAAATAAAATTGGCCAAAATTTAATTTTTTTCAACAGGTCCGGACCTGTCCACTTTTTCAGAAAAGGAGGTGTCTAAATTTGGGTAGTTTTGATCATCAAAAAATTGTGTTTTCTTGACATGTTAACCTGTAAGCTATTTCTAAAGCTCGGGCATCGAAATTATGAAGAAATAAAATTGGCCAAAATTTAATTTTTTTCAACAGGTCCGGACCTGTCCACTTTTTCAGAAAAGTAGGTGTCTAAATTTGGGTAGTTTTGATCATCAAAAAATTGTGTTTTCTTGACATGTTAACCTGTAAGCTATTTCTAAAGCTCGGGCATCGAAATTATGAAGAAATAAAATTGGCCAAAATTTATTTTTTTTCAACAGGTCCGGACCTGTCCACTTTTTCAGAAAAGGAGGTGTCTAAATTTGGGTAGTTTTGATCATCAAAAAATTGTGTTTTCTTGACATGTTAACCTGTAAGCTATTTCTAAAGCTCGGGTATCGAAATTATGAAGAAATAAAATTGGCCAAAATTTATTTTTTTTCAACAGGTCCGGACCTGTCCACTTTTTCAGAAAAGGAGGTGTCTAAATTTGGGTAGTTTTGATCATCAAAAAATTGTTTTTTCTTGACATGTTAACCTGTAAGCTATTTCTAAAGCTCGGGCATCGAAATTATGAAGAAATAAAATTGGCCAAAATTTAATTTTTTTCAACAGGTCCGGACCTGTCCACTTTTTCAGAAAAGGAGGTGTCTAAATTTGGGTAGTTTTGATCATCAAAAAATTGTGTTTTCTTGACATGTTAACCTGTAAGCTATTTCTAAAGCTCGGGCATCGAAATTATGAAGAAATAAAATTGGCCAAAATTTTATTTTTTTCAACAGGTCCGGACCTGTCCACTTTTTCAGAAAAGTAGGTGTCTAAATTTGGGTAGTTTTGATCATCAAAAAATTGTGTTTTCTTGACATGTTAACCTGTAAGCTATTTCTAAAGCTCGGGCATCGAAATTATGAAGAAATAAAATTGGCCAAAATTTTATTTTTTTCAACAGGTCCGGACCTGTCCACTTTTTCAGAAAAGTAGGTGTCTAAATTTGGGTAGTTTTGATCATCAAAAAATTGTGTTTTCTTGACATGTTAACCTGTAAGCTATTTCTAAAGCTCGGGCATCGAAATTATGAAGAAATAAAATTGGCCAAAATTTTATTTTTTTCAACAGGTCCGGACCTGTCCACTTTTTCAGAAAAGTAGGTGTCTAAATTTGGGTAGTTTTGATCATCAAAAAATTGTGTTTTCTTGACATGTTAACCTGTAAGCTATTTCTAAAGCTCGGGCATCGAAATTATGAAGAAATAAAATTGGCCAAAATTTAATTTTTTTCAACAGGTCCGGACCTGTCCACTTTTTCAGAAAAGGAGGTGTCTAAATTTGGGTAGTTTTGATCATCAAAAAATTGTGTTTTCTTGACATGTTAACCTGTAAGCTATTTCTAAAGCTCGGGCATCGAAATTATGAAGAAATAAAATTGGCCAAAATTTTATTTTTTTCAACAGGTCCGGACCTGTCCACTTTTTCAGAAAAGTAGGTGTCTAAATTTGGGTAGTTTTGATCATCAAAAAATTGTGTTTTCTTGACATGTTAACCTGTAAGCTATTTCTAAAGCTCGGGCATCGAAATTATGAAGAAATAAAATTGGCCAAAATTTAATTTTTTTCAACAGGTCCGGACCTGTCCACTTTTTCAGAAAAGTAGGTGTCTAAATTTGGGTAGTTTTGATCATCAAAAAATTGTGTTTTCTTGACATGTTAACCTGTAAGCTATTTCTAAAGCTCGGGCATCGAAATTATGAAGAAATAAAATTGGCCAAAATTTATTTTTTTTCAACAGGTCCGGACCTGTCCACTTTTTCAGAAAAGTAGGTGTCTAAATTTGGGTAGTTTTGATCATCAAAAAATTGTGTTTTCTTGACATGTTAACCTGTAAGCTATTTCTAAAGCTCGGGCATCGAAATTATGAAGAAATAAAATTGGCCAAAATTTTATTTTTTTCAACAGGTCCGGACCTGTCCACTTTTTCAGAAAAGTAGGTGTCTAAATTTGGGTAGTTTTGATCATCAAAAAATTGTGTTTTCTTGACATGTTAACCTGTAAGCTATTTCTAAAGCTCGGGCATCGAAATTATGAAGAAATAAAATTGGCCAAAATTTAATTTTTTTCAACAGGTCCGGACCTGTCCACTTTTTCAGAAAAGTAGGTGTCTAAATTTGGGTAGTTTTGATCATCAAAAAATTGTGTTTTCTTGACATGTTAACCTGTAAGCTATTTCTAAAGCTCGGGTATCGAAATTATGAAGAAATAAAATTGGCCAAAATTTATTTTTTTTCAACAGGTCCGGACCTGTCCACTTTTTCAGAAAAGGAGGTGTCTAAATTTGGGTAGTTTTGATCATCAAAAAATTGTTTTTTCTTGACATGTTAACCTGTAAGCTATTTCTAAAGCTCGGGCATCGAAATTATGAAGAAATAAAATTGGCCAAAATTTAATTTTTTTCAACAGGTCCGGACCTGTCCACTTTTTCAGAAAAGGAGGTGTCTAAATTTGGGTAGTTTTGATCATCAAAAAATTGTGTTTTCTTGACATGTTAACCTGTAAGCTATTTCTAAAGCTCGGGCATCGAAATTATGAAGAAATAAAATTGGCCAAAATTTTATTTTTTTCAACAGGTCCGGACCTGTCCACTTTTTCAGAAAAGTAGGTGTCTAAATTTGGGTAGTTTTGATCATCAAAAAATTGTGTTTTCTTGACATGTTAACCTGTAAGCTATTTCTAAAGCTCGGGCATCGAAATTATGAAGAAATAAAATTGGCCAAAATTTTATTTTTTTCAACAGGTCCGGACCTGTCCACTTTTTCAGAAAAGTAGGTGTCTAAATTTGGGTAGTTTTGATCATCAAAAAATTGTGTTTTCTTGACATGTTAACCTGTAAGCTATTTCTAAAGCTCGGGCATCGAAATTATGAAGAAATAAAATTGGCCAAAATTTTATTTTTTTCAACAGGTCCGGACCTGTCCACTTTTTCAGAAAAGTAGGTGTCTAAATTTGGGTAGTTTTGATCATCAAAAAATTGTGTTTTCTTGACATGTTAACCTGTAAGCTATTTCTAAAGCTCGGGCATCGAAATTATGAAGAAATAAAATTGGCCAAAATTTAATTTTTTTCAACAGGTCCGGACCTGTCCACTTTTTCAGAAAAGGAGGTGTCTAAATTTGGGTAGTTTTGATCATCAAAAAATTGTGTTTTCTTGACATGTTAACCTGTAAGCTATTTCTAAAGCTCGGGCATCGAAATTATGAAGAAATAAAATTGGCCAAAATTTTATTTTTTTCAACAGGTCCGGACCTGTCCACTTTTTCAGAAAAGTAGGTGTCTAAATTTGGGTAGTTTTGATCATCAAAAAATTGTGTTTTCTTGACATGTTAACCTGTAAGCTATTTCTAAAGCTCGGGCATCGAAATTATGAAGAAATAAAATTGGCCAAAATTTAATTTTTTTCAACAGGTCCGGACCTGTCCACTTTTTCAGAAAAGTAGGTGTCTAAATTTGGGTAGTTTTGATCATCAAAAAATTGTGTTTTCTTGACATGTTAACCTGTAAGCTATTTCTAAAGCTCGGGCATCGAAATTATGAAGAAATAAAATTGGCCAAAATTTATTTTTTTTCAACAGGTCCGGACCTGTCCACTTTTTCAGAAAAGTAGGTGTCTAAATTTGGGTAGTTTTGATCATCAAAAAATTGTGTTTTCTTGACATGTTAACCTGTAAGCTATTTCTAAAGCTCGGGCATCGAAATTATGAAGAAATAAAATTGGCCAAAATTTTATTTTTTTCAACAGGTCCGGACCTGTCCACTTTTTCAGAAAAGTAGGTGTCTAAATTTGGGTAGTTTTGATCATCAAAAAATTGTGTTTTCTTGACATGTTAACCTGTAAGCTATTTCTAAAGCTCGGGCATCGAAATTATGAAGAAATAAAATTGGCCAAAATTTAATTTTTTTCAACAGGTCCGGACCTGTCCACTTTTTCAGAAAAGTAGGTGTCTAAATTTGGGTAGTTTTGATCATCAAAAAATTGTGTTTTCTTGACATGTTAACCTGTAAGCTATTTCTAAAGCTCGGGCATCGAAATTATGAAGAAATAAAATTGGCCAAAATTTAATTTTTTTCAACAGGTCCGGACCTGTCCACTTTTTCAGAAAAGTAGGTGTCTAAATTTGGGTAGTTTTGATCATCAAAAAATTGTGATTTCTTGACATGTTAACCTGTAAGCTATTTCTAAAGCTCGGGCATCGAAATTATGAAGAAATAAAATTGGCCAAAATTTATTTTTTTCAAAAGGTCCGGACCTGTCCACTTTTTCAGAAAGGAGGTGTCTAAATTTGGGTAGTTTTGATCATCAAAAAATTGTGTTTTCTTGACATGTTAACCTGTAAGCTATTTCTAAAGCTCGGGCATCGAAATTATGAAGAAATAAAATTGGCCAAAATTTTATTTTTTTCAACAGGTCCGGACCTGTCCACTTTTTCAGAAAAGTAGGTGTCTAAATTTGGGTAGTTTTGATCATCTAAAAATTGTGTTTTCTTGACATGTTAACCTGTAAGCTATTTCTAAAGCTCGGGCATCGAAATTATGAAGAAATAAAATTGGCCAAAATTTTATTTTTTTCAACAGGTCCGGACCTGTCCACTTTTTCAGAAAAGTAGGTGTCTAAATTTGGGTAGTTTTGATCATCAAAAAATTGTGTTTTCTTGACATGTTAACCTGTAAGCTATTTCTAAAGCTCGGGCATCGAAATTATGAAGAAATAAAATTGGCCAAAATTTTATTTTTTTCAACAGGTCCGGACCTGTCCACTTTTTCAGAAAAGTAGGTGTCTAAATTTGGGTAGTTTTGATCATCAAAAAATTGTGTTTTCTTGACATGTTAACCTGTAAGCTATTTCTAAAGCTCGGGCATCGAAATTATGAAGAAATAAAATTGGCCAAAATTTAATTTTTTTCAACAGGTCCGGACCTGTCCACTTTTTCAGAAAAGGAGGTGTCTAAATTTGGGTAGTTTTGATCATCAAAAAATTGTGTTTTCTTGACATGTTAACCTGTAAGCTATTTCTAAAGCTCGGGCATCGAAATTATGAAGAAATAAAATTGGCCAAAATTTATTTTTTTCAAAAGGTCCGGACCTGTCCACTTTTTCAGAAAAGGAGGTGTCTAAATTTGGGTAGTTTTGATCATCAAAAAATTGTGTTTTCTTGACATGTTAACCTGTAAGCTATTTCTAAAGCTCGGGCATCGAAATTATGAAGAAATAAAATTGGCCAAAATTTATTTTTTTTCAACAGGTCCGGATCTGTCCACTTTTTCAGAAAAGGAGGTGTCTAAATTTGGGTAGTTTTGATCATCAAAAAATTGTGTTTTCTTGACATGTTAACCTGTAAGCTATTTCTAAAGCTCGGGCATCGAAATTATGAAGAAATAAAATTGGCCAAAATTTATTTTTTTTCAACAGGTCCGGACCTGTCCACTTTTTCAGAAAAGTAGGTGTCTAAATTTGGGTAGTTTTGATCATCAAAAAATTGTGTTTTCTTGACATGTTAACCTGTAAGCTATTTCTAAAGCTCGGGCATCGAAATTATGAAGAAATAAAATTGGCCAAAATTAAATTTTTTTCAACAGGTCCGGACCTGTCCACTTTTTCAGAAAAGGAGGTGTCTAAATTTGGGTAGTTTTGATCATCAAAAAATTGTGTTTTCTTGACATGTTAACCTGTAAGCTATTTCTAAAGCTCGGGCATCGAAATTATGAAGAAATAAAATTGGCCAAAATTTATTTTTTTTCAACAGGTCCGGACCTGTCCACTTTTTCAGAAAAGTAGGTGTCTAAATTTGGGTAGTTTTGATCATCAAAAATTGTGTTTTCTTGACATGTTAACCTGTAAGCTATTTCTAAAGCTCGGGCATCGAAATTATGAAGAAATAAAATTGGCCAAAATTTATTTTTTTCAAAAGGTCCGGACCTGTCCACTTTTTCAGAAAAGGAGGTGTCTAAATTTGGGTAGTTTTGATCATCAAAAAATTGTGTTTTCTTGACATGTTAACCTGTAAGCTATTTCTAAAGCTCGGGCATCGAAATTATGAAGAAATAAAATTGGCCAAAATTTATTTTTTTTCAACAGGTCCGGACCTGTCCACTTTTTCAGAAAAGTAGGTGTCTAAATTTGGGTAGTTTTGATCATCAAAAATTGTGTTTTCTTGACATGTTAACCTGTAAGCTATTTCTAAAGCTCGGGCATCGAAATTATGAAGAAATAAAATTGGCCAAAATTTATTTTTTTCAAAAGGTCCGGACCTGTCCACTTTTTCAGAAAAGGAGGTGTCTAAATTTGGGTAGTTTTGATCATCAAAAAATTGTGTTTTCTTGACATGTTAACCTGTAAGCTATTTCTAAAGCTCGGGCATCGAAATTATGAAGAAATAAAATTGGCCAAAATTTATTTTTTTTCAACAGGTCCGGACCTGTCCACTTTTTCAGAAAAGTAGGTGTCTAAATTTGGGTAGTTTTGATCATCAAAAAATTGTGTTTTCTTGACATGTTAACCTGTAAGCTATTTCTAAAGCTCGGGCATCGAAATTATGAAGAAATAAAATTGGCCAAAATTAAATTTTTTTCAACAGGTCCGGACCTGTCCACTTTTTCAGAAAAGGAGGTGTCTAAATTTGGGTAGTTTTGATCATCAAAAAATTGTGTTTTCTTGACATGTTAACCTGTAAGCTATTTCTAAAGCTCGGCATCGAAATTATGAAGAAATAAAATTGGCCAAAATTTATTTTTTTTCAACAGGTCCGGACCTGTCCACTTTTTCAGAAAAGTAGGTGTCTAAATTTGGGTAGTTTTGATCATCAAAAAATTGTGTTTTCTTGACATGTTAACCTGTAAGCTATTTCTAAAGCTCGGGCATCGAAATTATGAAGAAATAAAATTGGCCAAAATTTAATTTTTTTCAACAGGTCCGGCCCTGTCCACTTTTTCAGAAAAGGAGGTGTCTAAATTTGGGTAGTTTTGATCATCAAAAAATTGTGTTTTCTTGACATGTTAACCTGTAAGCTATTTCTAAAGCTCGGGCATCGAAATTATGAAGAAATAAAATTGGCCAAAATTTAATTTTTTTCAACAGGTCCGGACCTGTCCACTTTTTCAGAAAAGTAGGTGTCTAAATTTGGGTAGTTTTGATCATCAAAAAATTGTGTTTTCTTGACATGTTAACCTGTAAGCTATTTCTAAAGCTCGGGCATCGAAATTATGAAGAAATAAAATTGGCCAAAATTTATTTTTTTTCAACAGGTCCGGACCTGTCCACTTTTTCAGAAAAGGAGGTGTCTAAATTTGGGTAGTTTTGATCATCAAAAAATTGTGTTTTCTTGACATGTTAACCTGTAAGCTATTTCTAAAGCTAGGGTATCGAAATTATGAAGAAATAAAATTGGCCAAAATTTATTTTTTTTCAACAGGTCCGGACCTGTCCACTTTTTCAGAAAAGGAGGTGTCTAAATTTGGGTAGTTTTGATCATCAAAAAATTGTTTTTTCTTGACATGTTAACCTGTAAGCTATTTCTAAAGCTCGGGCATCGAAATTATGAAGAAATAAAATTGGCCAAAATTTAATTTTTTTCAACAGGTCCGGACCTGTCCACTTTTTCAGAAAAGGAGGTGTCTAAATTTGGGTAGTTTTGATCATCAAAAAATTGTGTTTTCTTGACATGTTAACCTGTAAGCTATTTCTAAAGCTCGGGCATCGAAATTATGAAGAAATAAAATTGGCCAAAATTTTATTTTTTTCAACAGGTCCGGACCTGTCCACTTTTTCAGAAAAGTAGGTGTCTAAATTTGGGTAGTTTTGATCATCAAAAAATTGTGTTTTCTTGACATGTTAACCTGTAAGCTATTTCTAAAGCTCGGGCATCGAAATTATGAAGAAATAAAATTGGCCAAAATTTTATTTTTTTCAACAGGTCAGGACCTGTCCACTTTTTCAGAAAAGGAGGTGTCTAAATTTGGGTAGTTTTGATCATCAAAAAATTGTGTTTTCTTGACATGTTAACCTGTAAGCTATTTCTAAAGCTCGGGCATCGAAATTATGAAGAAATAAAATTGGCCAAAATTTTATTTTTTTCAACAGGTCCGGACCTGTCCACTTTTTCAGAAAAGTAGGTGTCTAAATTTGGGTAGTTTTGATCATCAAAAAATTGTGTTTTCTTGACATGTTAACCTGTAAGCTATTTCTAAAGCTCGGGCATCGAAATTATGAAGAAATAAAATTGGCCAAAATTTAATTTTTTTCAACAGGTCCGGACCTGTCCACTTTTTCAGAAAAGTAGGTGTCTAAATTTGGGTAGTTTTGATCATCAAAAAATTGTGTTTTCTTGACATGTTAACCTGTAAGCTATTTCTAAAGCTCGGGCATCGAAATTATGAAGAAATAAAATTGGCCAAAATTTAATTTTTTTCAACAGGTCCGGACCTGTCCACTTTTTCAGAAAAGTAGGTGTCTAAATTTGGGTAGTTTTGATCATCAAAAAATTGTGTTTTCTTGACATGTTAACCTGTAAGCTATTTCTAAAGCTCGGGCATCGAAATTATGAAGAAATAAAATTGGCCAAAATTTAATTTTTTTCAACAGGTCCGGACCTGTCCACTTTTTCAGAAAAGTAGGTGTCTAAATTTGGGTAGTTTTGATCATCAAAAAATTGTGTTTTCTTGACATGTTAACCTGTAAGCTATTTCTAAAGCTCGGGCATCGAAATTATGAAGAAATAAAATTGGCCAAAATTTAATTTTTTTCAACAGGTCCGGACCTGTCCACTTTTTCAGAAAAGTAGGTGTCTAAATTTGGGTAGTTTTGATCATCAAAAAATTGTGATTTCTTGACATGTTAACCTGTAAGCTATTTCTAAAGCTCGGGCATCGAAATTATGAAGAAATAAAATTGGCCAAAATTTATTTTTTTCAAAAGGTCCGGACCTGTCCACTTTTTCAGAAAGGAGGTGTCTAAATTTGGGTAGTTTTGATCATCAAAAAATTGTGTTTTCTTGACATGTTAACCTGTAAGCTATTTCTAAAGCTCGGGCATCGAAATTATGAAGAAATAAAATTGGCCAAAATTTATTTTTTTTCAACAGGTCCGGACCTGTCCACTTTTTCAGAAAAGTAGGTGTCTAAATTTGGGTAGTTTTGATCATCAAAAAATTGTGTTTTCTTGACATGTTAAACTGTAAGCTATTTCTAAAGCTCGGGCATCGAAATTATGAATAAATAAAATTGGCCAAAATTTATTTTTTTTCAACAGGTCCGGACCTGTCCACTTTTTCAAAAAAGGAGGTGTCTAAATTTGGGTAGTTTTGATCATCAAAAAATTGTGTTTTCTTGACATGTTAACCTGTAAGCTATTTCTAAAGCTCGGGCATCGAAATTATGAAGAAATAAAATTGGCCAAGATTTATTTTTTTCAAAAGGTCCGGACCTGTCCACTTTTTCAGAAAAGGAGGTGTCTAAATTTGGGTAGTTTTGATCATCAAAAAATTGTGTTTTCTTGACATGTTAACCTGTAAGCTATTTCTAAAGCTCGGGCATCGAAATTATGAAGAAATAAAATTGGCCAAAATTTAATTTTTTTCAACAGGTCCGGACCTGTCCACTTTTTCAGAAAAGGAGGTGTCTAAATTTGGGTAGTTTTGATCATCAAAAAATTGTGTTTTCTTGACATGTTAACCTGTAAGCTATTTCTAAAGCTCGGGCATCGAAATTATGAAGAAATAAAATTGGCCAAAATTTATTTTTTTTCAACAGGTCCGGACCTGTCCACTTTTTCAGAAAAGGAGGTGTCTAAATTTGGGTAGTTTTGATCATCAAAAAATTGTGTTTTCTTGACATGTTAACCTGTAAGCTATTTCTAAAGCTCGGGCATCGAAATTATGAAGAAATAAAATTGGCCAAAATTTATTTTTTTTCAACAGGTCCGGACCTGTCCACTTTTTCAGAAAAGGAGGTGTCTAAATTTGGGTAGTTTTGATCATCAAAAAATTGTGTTTTCTTGACATGTTAACCTGTAAGCTATTTCTAAAGCTCGGGCATCGAAATTATGAAGAAATAAAATTGGCCAAAATTTTATTTTTTTCAACAGGTCCGGACCTGTCCACTTTTTCAGAAAAGTAGGTTTCTAAATTTGGGTAGTTTTGATCATCAAAAAATTGTGTTTTCTTGACATGTTAACCTGTAAGCTATTTCTAAAGCTCGGGCATCGAAATTATGAAGAAATAAAATTGGCCAAGATTTATTTTTTTCAAAAGGTCCGGACCTGTCCACTTTTTCAGAAAAGGAGGTGTCTAAATTTGGGTAGTTTTGATCATCAAAAAATTGTGTTTTCTTGACATGTTAACCTGTAAGCTATTTCTAAAGCTCGGGCATCGAAATTATGAAGAAATAAAATTGGCCAAAATTTAATTTTTTTCAACAGGTCCGGACCTGTCCACTTTTTCAGAAAAGGAGGTGTCTAAATTTGGGTAGTTTTGATCATCAAAAAATTGTGTTTTCTTGACATGTTAACCTGTAAGCTATTTCTAAAGCTCGGGCATCGAAATTATGAAGAAATAAAATTGGCCAAAATTTATTTTTTTTCAACAGGTCCGGACCTGTCCACTTTTTCAGAAAAGGAGGTGTCTAAATTTGGGAAGTTTTGATCATCAAAAAATTGTGTTTTCTTGACATGTTAACCTGTAAGCTATTTCTAAAGCTCGGGCATCGAAATTATGAAGAAATAAAATTGGCCAAAATTTAATTTTTTTCAACAGGTCCGGACCTGTCCACTTTTTCAGAAAAGGAGGTGTCTAAATTTGGGTAGTTTTGATCATCAAAAAATTGTGTTTTCTTGACATGTTAACCTGTAAGCTATTTCTAAAGCTCGGGCATCGAAATTATGAAGAAATAAAATTGGCCAAAATTTATTTTTTTTCAACAGGTCCGGACCTGTCCACTTTTTCAGAAAAGGAGGTGTCTAAATTTGGGTAGTTTTGATCATCAAAAAATTGTGTTTTCTTGACATGTTAACCTGTAAGCTATTTCTAAAGCTCAGGCATCGAAATTATGAAGAAATAAAATTGGCCAAAATTTTATTTTTTTCAACAGGTCCGGACCTGTCCACTTTTTCAGAAAAGTAGGTTTCTAAATTTGGGTAGTTTTGATCATCAAAAAATTGTGTTTTCTTGACATGTTAACCTGTAAGCTATTTCTAAAGCTCGGGCATCGAAATTATGAAGAAATAAAATTGGCCAAAATTTATTTTTTTTCAACAGGTCCGGATCTGTCCACTTTTTCAGAAAAGGAGGTGTCTAAATTTGGGTAGTTTTGATCATCAAAAAATTGTGTTTTCTTGACATGTTAACCTGTAAGCTATTTCTAAAGCTCGGGCATCGAAATTATGAAGAAATAAAATTGGCCAAAATTTATTTTTTTTCAACAGGTCCGGACCTGTCCACTTTTTCAGAAAAGTAGGTGTCTAAATTTGGGTAGTTTTGATCATCAAAAAATTGTGTTTTCTTGACATGTTAAACTGTAAGCTATTTCTAAAGCTCGGGCATCGAAATTATGAATAAATAAAATTGGCCAAAATTTATTTTTTTTCAACAGGTCCGGACCTGTCCACTTTTTCAAAAAAGGAGGTGTCTAAATTTGGGTAGTTTTGATCATCAAAAAATTGTGTTTTCTTGACATGTTAACCTGTAAGCTATTTCTAAAGCTCGGGCATCGAAATTATGAAGAAATAAAATTGGCCAAGATTTATTTTTTTCAAAAGGTCCGGACCTGTCCACTTTTTCAGAAAAGGAGGTGTCTAAATTTGGGTAGTTTTGATCATCAAAAAATTGTGTTTTCTTGACATGTTAACCTGTAAGCTATTTCTAAAGCTCGGGCATCGAAATTATGAAGAAATAAAATTGGCCAAAATTTAATTTTTTTCAACAGGTCCGGACCTGTCCACTTTTTCAGAAAAGTAGGTGTCTAAATTTGGGTAGTTTTGATCATCAAAAAATTGTGTTTTCTTGACATGTTAACCTGTAAGCTATTTCTAAAGCTCGGGCATCGAAATTATGAAGAAATAAAATTGGCCAAAATTTATTTTTTTTCAACAGGTCCGGACCTGTCCACTTTTTCAGAAAAGGAGGTGTCTAAATTTGGGTAGTTTTGATCATCAAAAAATTGTGTTTTCTTGACATGTTAACCTGTAAGCTATTTCTAAAGCTCGGGCATCGAAATTATGAAGAAATAAAATTGGCCAAAATTTAATTTTTTTCAACAGGTCCGGACCTGTCCACTTTTTCAGAAAAGTAGGTGTCTAAATTTGGGTAGTTTTGATCATCAAAAAATTGTGTTTTCTTGACATGTTAACCTGTAAGCTATTTCTAAAGCTCGGGCATCAAAATTATGAAGAAATAAAATTGGCCAAAATTTATTTTTTTTCAACAGGTCCGGACCTGTCCACTTTTTCAGAAAAGGAGGTGTCTAAATTTGGGTAGTTTTGATCATCAAAAAATTGTGTTTTCTTGACATGTTAACCTGTAAGCTATTTCTAAAGCTCGGGCATCGAAATTATGAAGAAATAAAATTGGCCAAAATTTAATTTTTTTCAACAGGTCCGGACCTGTCCACTTTTTCAGAAAAGTAGGTGTCTAAATTTGGGTAGTTTTGATCATCAAAAAATTGTGTTTTCTTGACATGTTAACCTGTAAGCTATTTCTAAAGCTCGGGCATCGAAATTATGAAGAAATAAAATTGGCCAAAATTTAATTTTTTTCAACAGGTCCGGACCTGTCCACTTTTTCAGAAAAGTAGGTGTCTAAATTTGGGTAGTTTTGATCATCAAAAAATTGTGTTTTCTTGACATGTTAACCTGTAAGCTATTTCTAAAGCTCGGGCATCGAAATTATGAAGAAATAAAATTGGCCAAAATTTAATTTTTTTCAACAGGTCCGGACTTGTCCACTTTTTCAGAAAAGTAGGTGTCTAAATTTGGGTAGTTTTGATCATCAAAAAATTGTGTTTTCTTGACATGTTAACCTGTAAGCTATTTCTAAAGCTCGGGCATCGAAATTATGAAGAAATAAAATTGGTCAAAATTTATTTTTTTTCAACAGGTCCGGACCTGTCCACTTTTTCAGAAAAGGAGGTGTCTAAATTTGGGTAGTTTTGATCATCAAAAAATTGTGTTTTCTTGACATGTTAACCTGTAAGCTATTTCTAAAGCTCGGGCATCGAAATTATGAAGAAATAAAATTGGCCAAAATTTATTTTTTTTCAACAGGTCCGGACCTGTCCACTTTTTCAGAAAAGGAGGTGTCTAAATTTGGGTAGTTTTGATCATCAAAAAATTGTGTTTTCTTGACATGTTAACCTGTAAGCTATTTCTAAAGCTCGGGCATCGAAATTATGAAGAAATAAAATTGGCCAAAATTTATTTTTTTTCAACAGGTCCGGACCTGTCCACTTTTTCAGAAAAGGAGGTGTCTAAATTTGGGTAGTTTTGATCATCAAAAAATTGTGTTTTCTTGACATGTTAACCTGTAAGCTATTTCTAAAGCTCGGGCATCGAAATTATGAAGAAATAAAATTGGCCAAAATTTTATTTTTTTCAACAGGTCCGGACCTGTCCACTTTTTCAGAAAAGGAGGTGTCTAAATTTGGGTAGTTTTGATCATCAAAAAATTGTGTTTTCTTGACATGTTAACCTGTAAGCTATTTCTAAAGCTCGGGCATCGAAATTATGAAGAAATAAAATTGGCCAAAATTTATTTTTTTTCAACAGGTCCGGACCTGTCCACTTTTTCAGAAAAGGAGGTGTCTAAATTTGGGTATTTTTGATCATCAAAAAATTGTGTTTTCTTGACATGTTAACCTGTAAGCTATTTCTAAAGCTCGGGCATCGAAATTATGAAGAAATAAAATTGGCCAAAATTTATTTTTTTTCAACAGGTCCGGACCTGTCCACTTTTTCAGAAAAGGAGGTGTCTAAATTTGGGTAGTTTTGATCATCAAAAAATTGTGTTTTCTTGACATGTTAACCTGTAAGCTATTTCTAAAGCTCGGGCATCGAAATTATGAAGAAATAAAATTGGCCAAAATTTAATTTTTTTCAACAGGTCCGGACCTGTCCACTTTTTCAGAAAAGTAGGTGTCTGAATTTGGGTAGTTTTGATCATCAAAAAATTGTGTTTTCTTGACATGTTAACCTGTAAGCTATTTCTAAAGCTCGGGCATCGAAATTATGAAGAAATAAAATTGGCCAAAATTTATTTATTTTCAACAGGTCCGGACCTGTCCACTTTTTCAGAAAAGGAGGTGTCTAAATTTGGGTAGTTTTGATCATCAAAAAATTGTGTTTTCTTGACATGTTAACCTGTAAGCTATTTCTAAAGCTCGGGCATCGAAATTATGAAGAAATAAAATTGGCCAAAATTTATTTTTTTTCAACAGGTCCGGACCTGTCCACTTTTTCAGAAAAGGAGGTGTCTAAATTTGGGTAGTTTTGATCATCAAAAAATTGTGTTTTCTTGACATGTTAACCTGTAAGCTATTTCTAAAGCTCGGGCATCGAAATTATGAAGAAATAAAATTGGCCAAAATTTATTTTTTTTCAACAGGTCCGGACCTGTCCACTTTTTCAGAAAAGGAGGTGTCTAAATTTGGGTAGTTTTGATCATCAAAAAATTGTGTTTTCTTGACATGTTAACCTGTAAGCTATTTCTAAAGCTCGGGCATCGAAATTATGAAGAAATAAAATTGGCCAAAATTTATTTTTTTTCAACAGGTCCGGACCTGTCCACTTTTTCAGAAAAGTAGGTGTCTAAATTTGGGTAGTTTTGATCATCAAAAAATTGTGTTTTCTTGACATGTTAACCTGTAAGCTATTTCTAAAGCTCGGGCATCGAAATTATGAAGAAATAAAATTGGCCAAAATTTATTTTTTTTCAACAGGTCCGGACCTGTCCACTTTTTCAGAAAAGGAGGTGTCTAAATTTGGGTAGTTTTGATCATCAAAAAATTGTGTTTTCTTGACATGTTAACCTGTAAGCTATTTCTAAAGCTCGGGCATCGAAATTATGAAGAAATAAAATTGGCCAAAATTTTATTTTTTTCAACAGGTCCGGACCTGTCCACTTTTTCAGAAAAGTAGGTGTCTAAATTTGGGTAGTTTTGATCATCAAAAAATTGTGTTTTCTTGACATGTTAACCTGTAAGCTATTTCTAAAGCTCGGGCATCGAAATTATGAAGAAATAAAATTGGCCAAAATTTAATTTTTTTCAACAGGTCCGGACCTGTCCACTTTTTCAGAAAAGTAGGTGTCTAAATTTGGGTAGTTTTGATCATCAAAAAATTGTGTTTTCTTGACATGTTAACCTGTAAGCTATTTCTAAAGCTCGGGCATCGAAATTATGAAGAAATAAAATTGGCCAAAATTTAATTTTTTTCAACAGGTCCGGACCTGTCCACTTTTTCAGAAAAGTAGGTGTCTAAATTTGGGTAGTTTTGATCATCAAAAAATTGTGTTTTCTTGACATGTTAACCTGTAAGCTATTTCTAAAGCTCGGGCATCGAAATTATGAAGAAATAAAATTGGCCAAAATTTATTTTTTTTCAACAGGTCCGGACCTGTCCACTTTTTCAGAAAAGGAGGTGTCTAAATTTGGGTAGTTTTGATCATCAAAAAATTGTGTTTTCTTGACATGTTAACCTGTAAGCTATTTCTAAAGCTCGGGCATCGAAATTATGAAGAAATAAAATTGGCCAAAATTTATTTTTTTTCAACAGGTCCGGACCTGTCCACTTTTTCAGAAAAGTAGGTGTCTAAATTTGGGTAGTTTTGATCATCAAAAAATTGTGTTTTCTTGACATGTTAACCTGTAAGCTATTTCTAAAGCTCGGGCATCGAAATTATGAAGAAATAAAATTGGCCAAAATTTATTTTTTTTCAACAGGTCCGGACCTGTCCACTTTTTCAGAAAAGGAGGTGTCTAAATTTGGGTAGTTTTGATCATCAAAAAATTGTGTTTTCTTGACATGTTAACCTGTAAGCTATTTCTAAAGCTCGGGCATCGAAATTATGAAGAAATAAAATTGGCCAAAATTTATTTTTTTTCAACAGGTCCGGACCTGTCCACTTTTTCAGAAAAGTAGGTGTCTAAATTTGGGTAGTTTTGATCATCAAAAAATTGTGTTTTCTTGACATGTTAACCTGTAAGCTATTTCTAAAGCTCGGGCATCGAAATTATGAAGAAATAAAATTGGCCAAAATTTAATTTTTTTCAACAGGTCCGGACCTGTCCACTTTTTCAGAAAAGTAGGTGTCTAAATTTGGGTAGTTTTGATCATCAAAAAATTGTGTTTTCTTGACATGTTAACCTGTAAGCTATTTCTAAAGCTCGGGCATCGAAATTATGAAGAAATAAAATTGGCCAAAATTTATTTTTTTTCAACAGGTCCGGACCTGTCCACTTTTTCAGAAAAGGAGGTGTCTAAATTTGGGTAGTTTTGATCATCAAAAAATTGTGTTTTCTTGACATGTTAACCTGTAAGCTATTTCTAAAGCTCGGGCATCGAAATTATGAAGAAATAAAATTGGCCAAAATTTATTTTTTTTCAACAGGTCCGGACCTGTCCACTTTTTCAGAAAAGTAGGTGTCTAAATTTGGGTAGTTTTGATCATCAAAAAATTGTGTTTTCTTGACATGTTAACCTGTAAGCTATTTCTAAAGCTCGGGCATCGAAATTATGAAGAAATAAAATTGGCCAAAATTTAATTTTTTTCAACAGGTCCGGACCTGTCCACTTTTTCAGAAAAGTAGGTGTCTAAATTTGGGTAGTTTTGATCATCAAAAAATTGTGTTTTCTTGACATGTTAACCTGTAAGCTATTTCTAAAGCTCGGGCATCGAAATTATGAAGAAATAAAATTGGCCAAAATTTATTTTTTTTCAACAGGTCCGGACCTGTCCACTTTTTCAGAAAAGGAGGTGTCTAAATTTGGGTAGTTTTGATCATCAAAAAATTGTGTTTTCTTGACATGTTAACCTGTAAGCTATTTCTAAAGCTCGGGCATCGAAATTATGAAGAAATAAAATTGGCCAAAATTTATTTTTTTTCAACAGGACCGGACCTGTCCACTTTTTCAGAAAAGTAGGTGTCTAAATTTGGGTAGTTTTGATCATCAAAAAATTGTGTTTTCTTGACATGTTAACCTGTAAGCTATTTCTAAAGCTCGGGCATCGAAATTATGAAGAAATAAAATTGGCCAAAATTTATTTTTTTTCAACAGGTCCGGACCTGTCCACTTTTTCAGAAAAGGAGGTGTCTAAATTTGGGTAGTTTTGATCATCAAAAAATTGTGTTTTCTTGACATGTTAACCTGTAAGCTATTTCTAAAGCTCGGGCATCGAAATTATGAAGAAATAAAATTGGCCAAAATTTATTTTTTTTCAACAGGTCCGGACCTGTCCACTTTTTCAGAAAAGTAGGTGTCTAAATTTGGGTAGTTTTGATCATCAAAAAATTGTGTTTTCTTGACATGTTAACCTGTAAGCTATTTCTAAAGCTCGGGCATCGAAATTATGAAGAAATAAAATTGGCCAAAATTAAATTTTTTTCAACAGGTCCGGACCTGTCCACTTTTTCAGAAAAGGAGGTGTCTAAATTTGGGTAGTTTTGATCATCAAAAAATTGTGTTTTCTTGACATGTTAACCTGTAAGCTATTTCTAAAGCTCGGCATCGAAATTATGAAGAAATAAAATTGGCCAAAATTTATTTTTTTTCAACAGGTCCGGACCTGTCCACTTTTTCAGAAAAGTAGGTGTCTAAATTTGGGTAGTTTTGATCATCAAAAAATTGTGTTTTCTTGACATGTTAACCTGTAAGCTATTTCTAAAGCTCGGGCATCGAAATTATGAAGAAATAAAATTGGCCAAAATTTAATTTTTTTCAACAGGTCCGGACCTGTCCACTTTTTCAGAAAAGGAGGTGTCTAAATTTGGGTAGTTTTGATCATCAAAAAATTGTGTTTTCTTGACATGTTAACCTGTAAGCTATTTCTAAAGCTCGGGCATCGAAATTATGAAGAAATAAAATTGGCCAAAATTTAATTTTTTTCAACAGGTCCGGACCTGTCCACTTTTTCAGAAAAGTAGGTGTCTAAATTTGGGTAGTTTTGATCATCAAAAAATTGTGTTTTCTTGACATGTTAACCTGTAAGCTATTTCTAAAGCTCGGGCATCGAAATTATGAAGAAATAAAATTGGCCAAAATTTTATTTTTTTCAACAGGTCCGGACCTGTCCACTTTTTCAGAAAAGTAGGTGTCTAAATTTGGGTAGTTTTGATCATCAAAAAATTGTGTTTTCTTGACATGTTAACCTGTAAGCTATTTCTAAAGCTCGGGCATCGAAATTATGAAGAAATAAAATTGGCCAAAATTTTATTTTTTTCAACAGGTCCGGACCTGTCCACTTTTTCAGAAAAGTAGGTGTCTAAATTTGGGTAGTTTTGATCATCAAAAAATTGTGTTTTCTTGACATGTTAACCTGTAAGCTATTTCTAAAGCTCGGGCATCGAAATTATGAAGAAATAAAATTGGCCAAAATTTAATTTTTTTCAACAGGTCCGGACCTGTCCACTTTTTCAGAAAAGGAGGTGTCTAAATTTGGGTAGTTTTGATCATCAAAAAATTGTGTTTTCTTGACATGTTAACCTGTAAGCTATTTCTAAAGCTCGGGCATCGAAATTATGAAGAAATAAAATTGGCCAAAATTTATTTTTTTTCAACAGGTCCGGACCTGTCCACTTTTTCAGAAAAGTAGGTGTCTAAATTTGGGTAGTTTTGATCATCAAAAAATTGTGTTTTCTTGACATGTTAACCTGTAAGCTATTTCTAAAGCTCGGGCATCGAGATTATGAAGAAATAAAAATGGCCAAAATTTATTTTTTTTCAACAGGTCCGGACCTGTCCACTTTTTCAGAAAAGGAGGTGTCTAAATTTGGGTAGTTTTGATCATCAAAAAATTGTGTTTTCTTGACATGTTAACCTGTAAGCTATTTCTAAAGCTCGGGCATCGAAATTATGAAGAAATAAAATTGGCCAAAATTTATTTTTTTCAAAAGGTCCGGACCTGTCCACTTTTTCAGAAAAGGAGGTGTCTAAATTTGGGTAGTTTTGATCATCAAAAAATTGTGTTTTCTTGACATGTTAACCTGTAAGCTATTTCTAAAGCTCGGGCATCGAGATTATGAAGAAATAAAAATGGCCAAAATTTATTTTTTTTCAACAGGTCCGGACCTGTCCACTTTTTCAGAAAAGGAGGTGTCTAAATTTGGGTAGTTTTGATCATCAAAAAATTGTGTTTTCTTGACATGTTAACCTGTAAGCTATTTCTAAAGCTCGGGCATCGAAATTATGAAGAAATAAAATTGGCCAAAATTTATTTTTTTTCAACAGGTCCGGACCTGTCCACTTTTTCAGAAAAGGAGGTGTCTAAATTTGGGTAGTTTTGATCATCAAAAAATTGTGTTTTCTTGACATGTTAACCTGTAAGCTATTTCTAAAGCTCGGGCATCGAAATTATGAAGAAATAAAATTGGCCAAAATTTATTTTTTTTCAACAGGTCCGGACCTGTCCACTTTTTCAGAAAAGTAGGTGTCTAAATTTGGGTAGTTTTGATCATCAAAAAATTGTGTTTTCTTGACATGTTAACCTGTAAGCTATTTCTAAAGCTCGGGCATCGAGATTATGAAGAAATAAAAATGGCCAAAATTTATTTTTTTTCAACAGGTCCGGACCTGTCCACTTTTTCAGAAAAGGAGGTGTCTAAATTTGGGTAGTTTTGATCATCAAAAAATTGTGTTTTCTTGACATGTTAACCTGTAAGCTATTTCTAAAGCTCGGGCATCGAAATTATGAAGAAATAAAATTGGCCAAAATTTATTTTTTTCAAAAGGTCCGGACCTGTCCACTTTTTCAGAAAAGGAGGTGTCTAAATTTGGGTAGTTTTGATCATTAAAAAATTGTGTTTTCTTGACATGTTAACCTGTAAGCTATTTCTAAAGCTCGGGCATCGAAATTATGAAGAAATAAAATTGGCCAAAATTTAATTTTTTTCAACAGGTCCGGACCTGTCCACTTTTTCAGAAAAGGAGGTGTCTAAATTTGGGTAGTTTTGATCATCAAAAAATTGTGTTTTCTTGACATGTTAACCTGTAAGCTATTTCTAAAGCTCGGGCATCGAAATTATGAAGAAATAAATAAAATTGGCCAAAATTTATTTTTTTTCAACAGGTCCGGACCTGTCCACTTTTTCAGAAAAGGAGGTGTCTAAATTTGGGTAGTTTTGATCATCAAAAAATTGTGTTTTCTTGACATGTTAACCTGTAAGCTATTTCTAAAGCTCGGGCATCGAAATTATGAAGAAATAAAAATGGCCAAAATTTATTTTTTTTCAACAGGTCCGGACCTGTCCACTTTTTCAGAAAAGGAGGTGTCTAAATTTGGGTAGTTTTGATCATCAAAAAATTGTGTTTTCTTGACATGTTAACCTGTAAGCTATTTCTAAAGCTCGGGCATCGAAATTATGAAGAAATAAAATTGGCCAAAATTTAATTTTTTTCAACAGGTCCGGACCTGTCCACTTTTTCAGAAAAGGAGGTGTCTAAATTTGGGTAGTTTTGATCATCAAAAAATTGTATTTTCTTGACATGTTAACCTGTAAGCTATTTCTAAAGCTTGGGCATCGAAATTATGAAGAAATAAAATTGGCCAAAATTTATTTTTTTTCAACAGGTCCGGACCTGTCCACTTTTTCAGAAAAGGAGGTGTCTAAATTTGGGTAGTTTTGATCATCAAAAAATTGTGTTTTCTTGACATGTTAACCTGTAAGCTATTTCTAAAGCTCGGGGCATCGAGATTATGAAGAAATAAAAATGGCCAAAATTTATTTTTTTTCAACAGGTCCGGACCTTTCCACTTTTTCAGAAAAGGAGGTGTCTAAATTTGGGTAGTTTTGATCATCAAAAAATTGTGTTTTCTTGACATGTTAACCTGTAAGCTATTTCTAAAGCTCGGGCATCGAAATTATGAAGAAATAAAATTGGCCAAAATTTATTTTTTTTCAACAGGTCCGGACCTGTCCACTTTTTCAGAAAAGGAGGTGTCTAAATTTGGGTAGTTTTGATCATCAAAAAATTGTGTTTTCTGACATGTTAACCTGTAAGCTATTTCTAAAGCTCGGGCATCGAAATTATGAAGAAATAAAATTGGCCAAAATTTTATTTTTTTCAACAGGTCCGGACCTGTCCACTTTTTCAGAAAAGGAGGTGTCTAAATTTGGGTAGTTTTGATCATCAAAAAATTGTGTTTTCTTGACATGTTAACCTGTAAGCTATTTCTAAAGCTCGGGCATCGAAATTATGAAGAAATAAAATTGGCCAAAATTTATTTTTTTTCAACAGCTCCGGACCTGTCCACTTTTCAGAAAAGGAGGTGTCTAAATTTGGGTAGTTTTGATCATCAAAAAATTGTGTTTTCTTGACATGTTAACCTGTAAGCTATTTCTAAAGCTCGGGCATCGAAATTATGAAGAAATAAAATTGGCCAAAATTTAATTTTTTTCAACAGGTCCGGTCCTGTCCACTTTTTCAGAAAAGGAGGTGTCTAAATTTGGGTAGTTTTGATCATCAAAAAATTGTGTTTTCTTGACATGTTAACCTGTAAGCTATTTCTAAAGCTCGGGCATCGAAATTATGAAGAAATAAAATTGGCCAAAATTTAATTTTTTTCAACAGGTCCGGACCTGTCCACTTTTTCAGAAAAGTAGGTGTCTAAATTTGGGTAGTTTTGATCATCAAAAAATTGTGTTTTCTTGACATGTTAACCTGTAAGCTATTTCTAAAGCTCGGGCATCGAAATTATGAAGAAATAAAATTGGCCAAAATTTATTTTTTTTCAACAGGTCCGGACCTGTCCACTTTTTCAGAAAAGTAGGTGTCTAAATTTGGGTAGTTTTGATCATCAAAAAATTGTGTTTTCTTGACATGTTAACCTGTAAGCTATTTCTAAAGCTCGGGCATCAAAATTATGAAGAAATAAAATTGGCCAAAATTTTATTTTTTTCAACAGGTCCGGACCTGTCCACTTTTTCAGAAAAGGAGGTGTCTAAATTTGGGTAGTTTTGATCATCAAAAAATTGTGTTTTCTTGACATGTTAACCTGTAAGCTATTTCTAAAGCTCGGGCATCGAAATTATGAAGAAATAAAATTGGCCAAAATGTATTTTTTTTCAACAGGTCCGGTCCTGTCCACTTTTTCAGAAAAGGAGGTGTCTAAATTTGGGTAGTTTTGATCATCAAAAAATTGTGTTTTCTTGACATGTTAACCTGTAAGCTATTTCTAAAGCTCGGGCATCGAAATTATGAAGAAATAAAATTGGCCAAAATTTAATTTTTTTCAACAGGTCCGGTCCTGTCCACTTTTTCAGAAAAGTAGGTGTCTAAATTTGGGTAGTTTTGATCATCAAAAAATTGTGTTTTCTTGACATGTTAACCTGTAAGCTATTTCTAAAGCTCGGGCATCGAAATTATGAAGAAATAAAATTGGCCAAAATTTAATTTTTTTCAACAGGTCCGGACCTGTCCACTTTTTCAGAAAAGTAGGTGTCTAAATTTGGGTAGTTTTGATCATCAAAAAATTGTGTTTTCTTGACATGTTAACCTGTAAGCTATTTCTAAAGCTCGGGCATCGAAATTATGAAGAAATAAAATTGGCCAAAATTTATTTTTTTTCAACAGGTCCGGACCTGTCCACTTTTTCAGAAAAGTAGGTGTCTAAATTTGGGTAGTTTTGATCATCAAAAAATTGTGTTTTCTTGACATGTTAACCTGTAAGCTATTTCTAAAGCTCGGGCATCAAAATTATGAAGAAATAAAATTGGCCAAAATTTTATTTTTTTCAACAGGTCCGGACCTGTCCCACTTTTTCAGAAAAGGAGGTGTCTAAATTTGGGTAGTTTTGATCATCAAAAAATTGTGTTTTCTTGACATGTTAACCTGTAAGCTATTTCTAAAGCTCGGGCATCGAAATTATGAAGAAATAAAATTGGCCAAAATGTATTTTTTTTCAACAGGTCCGGACCTGTCCACTTTTTCAGAAAAGTAGGTGTCTAAATTTGGGTAGTTTTGATCATCAAAAAATTGTGTTTTCTTGACATGTTAACCTGTAAGCTATTTCTAAAGCTCGGGCATCGAAATTATGAAGAAATAAAATTGGCCAAAATTTATTTTTTTTCAACAGGTCCGGACCTGTCCACTTTTTCAGAAAAGTAGGTGTCTAAATTTGGGTAGTTTTGATCATCAAAAAATTGTGTTTTCTTGACATGTTAACCTGTAAGCTATTTCTAAAGCTCGGCATCGAAATTATGAAGAAATAAAATTGGCCAAAATTTAATTTTTTCAACAGGTCCGGACCTGTCCACTTTTTCAGAAAAGTAGGTGTCTAAATTTGGGTAGTTTTGATCATCAAAAAATTGTGTTTTCTTGACATGTTAACCTGTAAGCTATTTCTAAAGCTCGGGCATCGAAATTATGAAGAAATAAAATTGGCCAAAATTTATTTTTTTCAACAGGTCCGGACCTGTCCACTTTTTCAGAAAAGGAGGTGTCTAAATTTGGGTAGTTTTGATCATCAAAAAATTGTGTTTTCTTGACATGTTAACCTGTAAGCTATTTCTAAAGCTCGGGCATCGAAATTATGAAGAAATAAAATTGGCCAAAATTTATTTTTTTTCAACAGGTCCGGACCTGTCCACTTTTTCAGAAAAGGAGGTGTCTAAATTTGGGTAGTTTTGATCATCAAAAAATTGTGTTTTCTTGACATGTTAACCTGTAAGCTATTTCTAAAGCTCGGGCATCGAAATTATGAAGAAATAAAATTGGCCAAAATTTATTTTTTTTCAACAGGTCCGGACCTGTCCACTTTTTCAGAAAAGGAGGTGTCTAAATTTGGGTAGTTTTGATCATCAAAAAATTGTGTTTTCTTGACATGTTAACCTGTAAGCTATTTCTAAAGCTCGGGCATCGAAATTATGAAGAAATAAAATTGGCCAAAATTAAATTTTTTTCAACAGGTCCGGACCTGTCCACTTTTTCAGAAAAGGAGGTGTCTAAATTTGGGTAGTTTTGATCATCAAAAAATTGTGTTTTCTTGACATGTTAACCTGTAAGCTATTTCTAAAGCTCGGGCATCGAAATTATGAAGAAATAAAATTGGCCAAAATTTATTTTTTTTCAACAGGTCCGGACCTGTCCACTTTTTCAGAAAAGTAGGTGTCTAAATTTGGGTAGTTTTGATCATCAAAAATTGTGTTTTCTTGACATGTTAACCTGTAAGCTATTTCTAAAGCTCGGGCATCGAAATTATGAAGAAATAAAATTGGCCAAAATTTATTTTTTTCAAAAGGTCCGGACCTGTCCACTTTTTCAGAAAAGGAGGTGTCTAAATTTGGGTAGTTTTGATCATCAAAAAATTGTGTTTTCTTGACATGTTAACCTGTAAGCTATTTCTAAAGCTCGGGCATCGAAATTATGAAGAAATAAAATTGGCCAAAATTTATTTTTTTTTCAACAGGTCCGGACCTGTCCACTTTTTCAGAAAAGTAGGTGTCTAAATTTGGGTAGTTTTGATCATCAAAAAATTGTGTTTTCTTGACATGTTAACCTGTAAGCTATTTCTAAAGCTCGGGCATCGAAATTATGAAGAAATAAAATTGGCCAAAATTAAATTTTTTTCAACAGGTCCGGACCTGTCCACTTTTTCAGAAAAGGAGGTGTCTAAATTTGGGTAGTTTTGATCATCAAAAAATTGTGTTTTCTTGACATGTTAACCTGTAAGCTATTTCTAAAGCTCGGCATCGAAATTATGAAGAAATAAAATTGGCCAAAATTTATTTTTTTTCAACAGGTCCGGACCTGTCCACTTTTTCAGAAAAGTAGGTGTCTAAATTTGGGTAGTTTTGATCATCAAAAAATTGTGTTTTCTTGACATGTTAACCTGTAAGCTATTTCTAAAGCTCGGGCATCGAAATTATGAAGAAATAAAATTGGCCAAAATTTAATTTTTTTCAACAGGTCCGGACCTGTCCACTTTTTCAGAAAAGGAGGTGTCTAAATTTGGGTAGTTTTGATCATCAAAAAATTGTGTTTTCTTGACATGTTAACCTGTAAGCTATTTCTAAAGCTCGGGCATCGAAATTATGAAGAAATAAAATTGGCCAAAATTTAATTTTTTTCAACAGGTCCGGACCTGTCCACTTTTTCAGAAAAGTAGGTGTCTAAATTTGGGTAGTTTTGATCATCAAAAAATTGTGTTTTCTTGACATGTTAACCTGTAAGCTATTTCTAAAGCTCGGGCATCGAAATTATGAAGAAATAAAATTGGCCAAAATTTATTTTTTTTTCAACAGGTCCGGACCTGTCCACTTTTTCAGAAAAGGAGGTGTCTAAATTTGGGTAGTTTTTGATCATCAAAAAATTGTTTTTTCTTGACATGTTAACCTGTAAGCTATTTCTAAAGCTCGGGCATCGAAATTATGAAGAAATAAAATTGGCCAAAATTAAATTTTTTTCAACAGGTCCGGACCTGTCCACTTTTTCAGAAAAGGAGGTGTCTAAATTTGGGTAGTTTTGATCATCAAAAAATTGTGTTTTCTTGACATGTTAACCTGTAAGCTATTTCTAAAGCTCGGCATCGAAATTATGAAGAAATAAAATTGGCCAAAATTTATTTTTTTCAACAGGTCCGGACCTGTCCACTTTTTCAGAAAAGTAGGTGTCTAAATTTGGGTAGTTTTGATCATCAAAAAATTGTGTTTTCTTGACATGTTAACCTGTAAGCTATTTCTAAAGCTCGGGCATCGAAATTATGAAGAAATAAAATTGGCCAAAATTTAATTTTTTTCAACAGGTCCGGACCTGTCCACTTTTTCAGAAAAGGAGGTGTCTAAATTTGGGTAGTTTTGATCATCAAAAAATTGTGTTTTCTTGACATGTTAACCTGTAAGCTATTTCTAAAGCTCGGGCATCGAAATTATGAAGAAATAAAATTGGCCAAAATTAAATTTTTTTTCAACAGGTCCGGACCTGTCCACTTTTTCAGAAAAGTAGGTGTCTAAATTTGGGTAGTTTTGATCATCAAAAATTGTGTTTTCTTGACATGTTAACCTGTAAGCTATTTCTAAAGCTCGGGCATCGAAATTATGAAGAAATAAAATTGGCCAAAATTTATTTTTTTCAAAAGGTCCGGACCTGTCCACTTTTTCAGAAAAGGAGGTGTCTAAATTTGGGTAGTTTTGATCATCAAAAAATTGTGTTTTCTTGACATGTTAACCTGTAAGCTATTTCTAAAGCTCGGGCATCGAAATTATGAAGAAATAAAATTGGCCAAAATTTATTTTTTTTCAACAGGTCCGGACCTGTCCACTTTTTCAGAAAAGTAGGTGTCTAAATTTGGGTAGTTTTTGATCATCAAAAAATTGTGTTTTCTTGACATGTTAACCTGTAAGCTATTTCTAAAGCTCGGGCATCGAAATTATGAAGAAATAAAATTGGCCAAAATTAATTTTTTTCAACAGGTCCGGACCTGTCCACTTTTTCAGAAAAGGAGGTGTCTAAATTTGGGTAGTTTTGATCATCAAAAAATTGTGTTTTCTTGACATGTTAACCTGTAAGCTATTTCTAAAGCTCGGGCATCGAAATTATGAAGAAATAAAATTGGCCAAAATTTAATTTTTTTCAACAGGTCCGGACCTGTCCACTTTTTCAGAAAAGTAGGTGTCTAAATTTGGGTAGTTTTGATCATCAAAAAATTGTGTTTTCTTGACATGTTAACCTGTAAGCTATTTCTAAAGCTCGGGCATCGAAATTATGAAGAAATAAAATTGGCCAAAATTTATTTTTTTTCAACAGGTCCGGACCTGTCCACTTTTTCAGAAAAGGAGGTGTCTAAATTTGGGTAGTTTTGATCATCAAAAAATTGTTTTTTCTTGACATGTTAACCTGTAAGCTATTTCTAAAGCTCGGGCATCGAAATTATGAAGAAATAAAAATTGGCCAAAATTAAATTTTTTTCAACAGGTCCGGACCTGTCCACTTTTTCAGAAAAGGAGGTGTCTAAATTTGGGTAGTTTTGATCATCAAAAAATTGTGTTTTCTTGACATGTTAACCTGTAAGCTATTTCTAAAGCTCGGCATCGAAATTATGAAGAAATAAAATTGGCCAAAATTTATTTTTTTTCAACAGGTCCGGACCTGTCCACTTTTTCAGAAAAGTAGGTGTCTAAATTTGGGTAGTTTTGATCATCAAAAAATTGTGTTTTCTTGACATGTTAACCTGTAAGCTATTTCTAAAGCTCGGGCATCGAAATTATGAAGAAATAAAATTGGCCAAAATTTAATTTTTTTCAACAGGTCCGGACCTGTCCACTTTTTCAGAAAAGGAGGTGTCTAAATTTGGGTAGTTTTGATCATCAAAAAATTGTGTTTTCTTGACATGTTAACCTGTAAGCTATTTCTAAAGCTCGGGCATCGAAATTATGAAGAAATAAAATTGGCCAAAATTTTATTTTTTTTCAACAGGTCCGGACCTGTCCACTTTTTCAGAAAAGGAGGTGTCTAAATTTGGGTAGTTTTGATCATCAAAAAATTGTTTTTTCTTGACATGTTAACCTGTAAGCTATTTCTAAAGCTCGGGCATCGAAATTATGAAGAAATAAAATTGGCCAAAATTTTATTTTTTTCAACAGGTCCGGACCTGTCCACTTTTTCAGAAAAGTAGGTGTCTAAATTTGGGTAGTTTTGATCATCAAAAAATTGTGTTTTCTTGACATGTTAACCTGTAAGCTATTTCTAAAGCTCGGGCATCGAAATTATGAAGAAATAAAATTGGCCAAAATTTTATTTTTTTCAACAGGTCCGGACCTGTCCACTTTTTCAGAAAAGTAGGTGTCTAAATTTGGGTAGTTTTGATCATCAAAAAATTGTGTTTTCTTGACATGTTAACCTGTAAGCTATTTCTAAAGCTCGGGCATCGAAATTATGAAGAAATAAAATTGGCCAAAATTTTATTTTTTTCAACAGGTCCGGACCTGTCCACTTTTTCAGAAAAGTAGGTGTCTAAATTTGGGTAGTTTTGATCATCAAAAAATTGTGTTTTCTTGACATGTTAACCTGTAAGCTATTTCTAAAGCTCGGGCATCGAAATTATGAAGAAATAAAATTGGCCAAAATTTAATTTTTTTCAACAGGTCCGGACCTGTCCACTTTTTCAGAAAAGGAGGTGTCTAAATTTGGGTAGTTTTGATCATCAAAAAATTGTGTTTTCTTGACATGTTAACCTGTAAGCTATTTCTAAAGCTCGGGCATCGAAATTATGAAGAAATAAAATTTGCCAAAATTTTATTTTTTTTCAACAGGTCCGGACCTGTCCACTTTTTCAGAAAAGGAGGTGTCTAAATTTGGGTAGTTTTGATCATCAAAAAATTGTGTTTTCTTGACATGTTAACCTGTAAGCTATTTCTAAAGCTCGGGCATCGAAATTATGAAGAAATAAAATTGGCCAAAATTTTATTTTTTTCAACAGGTCCGGACCTGTCCACTTTTTCAGAAAAGGAGGTGTCTAAATTTGGGTAGTTTTGATCATCAAAAAATTGTTTTTTCTTGACATGTTAACCTGTAAGCTATTTCTAAAGCTCGGGCATCGAAATTATGAAGAAATAAAATTGGCCAAAATTTATTTTTTTCAAAAGGTCCGGACCTGTCCACTTTTTCAGAAAAGGAGGTGTCTAAATTTGGGTAGTTTTGATCATCAAAAAATTGTGTTTTCTTGACATGTTAACCTGTAAGCTATTTCTAAAGCTCGGGCATCGAAATTATGAAGAAATAAAATTGGCCAAAATTTATTTTTTTTCAACAGGTCCGGACCTGTCCACTTTTTCAGAAAAGTAGGTGTCTAAATTTGGGTAGTTTTGATCATCAAAAAATTGTGTTTTCTTGACATGTTAACCTGTAAGCTATTTCTAAAGCTCGGGCATCGAAATTATGAAGAAATAAAATTGGCCAAAATTAAATTTTTTTCAACAGGTCCGGACCTGTCCACTTTTTCAGAAAAGGAGGTGTCTAAATTTGGGTAGTTTTGATCATCAAAAAATTGTGTTTTCTTGACATGTTAACCTGTAAGCTATTTCTAAAGCTCGGCATCGAAATTATGAAGAAATAAAATTGGCCAAAATTTATTTTTTTCAACAGGTCCGGACCTGTCCACTTTTTCAGAAAAGTAGGTGTCTAAATTTGGGTAGTTTTGATCATCAAAAAATTGTGTTTTCTTGACATGTTAACCTGTAAGCTATTTCTAAAGCTCGGGCATCGAAATTATGAAGAAATAAAATTGGCCAAAATTTAATTTTTTTCAACAGGTCCGGACCTGTCCACTTTTTCAGAAAAGGAGGTGTCTAAATTTGGGTAGTTTTGATCATCAAAAAATTGTGTTTTCTTGACATGTTAACCTGTAAGCTATTTCTAAAGCTCGGGCATCGAAATTATGAAGAAATAAAATTGGCCAAAATTTAATTTTTTTCAACAGGTCCGGACCTGTCCACTTTTTCAGAAAAGTAGGTGTCTAAATTTGGGTAGTTTTGATCATCAAAAAATTGTGTTTTCTTGACATGTTAACCTGTAAGCTATTTCTAAAGCTCGGGCATCGAAATTATGAAGAAATAAAATTGGCCAAAATTTATTTTTTTTCAACAGGTCCGGACCTGTCCACTTTTTCAGAAAAGGAGGTGTCTAAATTTGGGTAGTTTTGATCATCAAAAAATTGTGTTTTCTTGACATGTTAACCTGTAAGCTATTTCTAAAGCTCGGGTATCGAAATTATGAAGAAATAAAATTGGCCAAAATTTATTTTTTTTCAACAGGTCCGGACCTGTCCACTTTTTCAGAAAAGGAGGTGTCTAAATTTGGGTAGTTTTGATCATCAAAAAATTGTTTTTTCTTGACATGTTAACCTGTAAGCTATTTCTAAAGCTCGGGCATCGAAATTATGAAGAAATAAAATTGGCCAAAATTAAATTTTTTTCAACAGGTCCGGACCTGTCCACTTTTTCAGAAAAGGAGGTGTCTAAATTTGGGTAGTTTTGATCATCAAAAAATTGTGTTTTCTTGACATGTTAACCTGTAAGCTATTTCTAAAGCTCGGCATCGAAATTATGAAGAAATAAAATTGGCCAAAATTTATTTTTTTTCAACAGGTCCGGACCTGTCCACTTTTTCAGAAAAGTAGGTGTCTAAATTTGGGTAGTTTTGATCATCAAAAAATTGTGTTTTCTTGACATGTTAACCTGTAAGCTATTTCTAAAGCTCGGGCATCGAAATTATGAAGAAATAAAATTGGCCAAAATTTAATTTTTTTCAACAGGTCCGGACCTGTCCACTTTTTCAGAAAAGGAGGTGTCTAAATTTGGGTAGTTTTGATCATCAAAAAATTGTGTTTTCTTGACATGTTAACCTGTAAGCTATTTCTAAAGCTCGGGCATCGAAATTATGAAGAAATAAAATTGGCCAAAATTTTATTTTTTTTCAACAGGTCCGGACCTGTCCACTTTTTCAGAAAAGGAGGTGTCTAAATTTGGGTAGTTTTGATCATCAAAAAATTGTTTTTTCTTGACATGTTAACCTGTAAGCTATTTCTAAAGCTCGGGCATCGAAATTATGAAGAAATAAAATTGGCCAAAATTTAATTTTTTTCAACAGGTCCGGACCTGTCCACTTTTTCAGAAAAGGAGGTGTCTAAATTTGGGTAGTTTTGATCATCAAAAAATTGTGTTTTCTTGACATGTTAACCTGTAAGCTATTTCTAAAGCTCGGGCATCGAAATTATGAAGAAATAAAATTGGCCAAAATTTTATTTTTTTCAACAGGTCCGGACCTGTCCACTTTTTCAGAAAAGTAGGTGTCTAAATTTGGGTAGTTTTGATCATCAAAAAATTGTGTTTTCTTGACATGTTAACCTGTAAGCTATTTCTAAAGCTCGGGCATCGAAATTATGAAGAAATAAAATTGGCCAAAATTTTATTTTTTTCAACAGGTCCGGACCTGTCCACTTTTTCAGAAAAGTAGGTGTCTAAATTTGGGTAGTTTTGATCATCAAAAAATTGTGTTTTCTTGACATGTTAACCTGTAAGCTATTTCTAAAGCTCGGGCATCGAAATTATGAAGAAATAAAATTGGCCAAAATTTTATTTTTTTCAACAGGTCCGGACCTGTCCACTTTTTCAGAAAAGTAGGTGTCTAAATTTGGGTAGTTTTGATCATCAAAAAATTGTGTTTTCTTGACATGTTAACCTGTAAGCTATTTCTAAAGCTCGGGCATCGAAATTATGAAGAAATAAAATTGGCCAAAATTTAATTTTTTTCAACAGGTCCGGACCTGTCCACTTTTTCAGAAAAGGAGGTGTCTAAATTTGGGTAGTTTTGATCATCAAAAAATTGTGTTTTCTTGACATGTTAACCTGTAAGCTATTTCTAAAGCTCGGGCATCGAAATTATGAAGAAATAAAATTTGCCAAAATTTTATTTTTTTCAACAGGTCCGGACCTGTCCACTTTTTCAGAAAAGTAGGTGTCTAAATTTGGGTAGTTTTGATCATCAAAAAATTGTGTTTTCTTGACATGTTAACCTGTAAGCTATTTCTAAAGCTCGGGCATCGAAATTATGAAGAAATAAAATTGGCCAAAATTTTATTTTTTTCAACAGGTCCGGACCTGTCCACTTTTTCAGAAAAGTAGGTGTCTAAATTTGGGTAGTTTTGATCATCAAAAAATTGTGTTTTCTTGACATGTTAACCTGTAAGCTATTTCTAAAGCTCGGGCATCGAAATTATGAAGAAATAAAATTGGCCAAAATTTAATTTTTTTCAACAGGTCCGGACCTGTCCACTTTTTCAGAAAAGTAGGTGTCTAAATTTGGGTAGTTTTGATCATCAAAAAATTGTGTTTTCTTGACATGTTAAACTGTAAGCTATTTCTAAAGCTCGGGCATCGAAATTATGAAGAAATAAAATTGGCCAAAATCTATTTTTTTTCAACAGGTCCGGACCTGTCCACTTTTTCAGAAAAGTAGGTGTCCTAAATTTGGGTAGTTTTGATCATCAAAAAATTGTGATTTCTTGACATGTTAACCTGTAAGCTATTTCTAAAGCTCGGGCATCGAAATTATGAAGAAATAAAATTGGCCAAAATTTTATTTTTTTCAACAGGTCCGGACCTGTCCACTTTTTCAGAAAAGTAGGTGTCTAAATTTGGGTAGTTTTGATCATCAAAAAATTGTGTTTTCTTGACATGTTAAATGTAAGCTATTTCTAAAGCTCGGGCATCGAAATTATGAAGAAATAAAATTGGCCAAAATTTAATTTTTTTCAACAGGTCCGGACCTGTCCACTTTTTCAGAAAAGTAGGTGTCTAAATTTGGGTAGTTTTGATCATCAAAAAATTGTGTTTTCTTGACATGTTAACCTGTAAGCTATTTCTAAAGCTCGGGCATCGAAATTATGAAGAAATAAAATTGGCCAAAATTTAATTTTTTTCAACAGGTCCGGACCTGTCCACTTTTTCAGAAAAGTAGGTGTCTAAATTTGGGTAGTTTTGATCATCAAAAAATTGTGATTTCTTGACATGTTAACCTGTAAGCTATTTCTAAAGCTCGGGCATCGAAATTATGAAGAAATAAAATTGGCCAAAATTTATTTTTTTCAAAAGGTCCGGACCTGTCCACTTTTTCAGAAAGGAGGTGTCTAAATTTGGGTAGTTTTGATCATCAAAAATTTGTGTTTTCTTGACATGTTAACCTGTAAGCTATTTCTAAAGCTCGGGCATCGAAATTATGAAGAAATAAAATTGGCCAAAATTTTATTTTTTTCAACAGGTCCGGACCTGTCCACTTTTTCAGAAAAGTAGGTGTCTAAATTTGGGTAGTTTTGATCATCAAAAAATTGTGTTTTCTTGACATGTTAACCTGTAAGCTATTTCTAAAGCTCGGGCATCGAAATTATGAAGAAATAAAATTGGCCAAAATTTTATTTTTTTCAACAGGTCCGGACCTGTCCACTTTTTCAGAAAAGTAGGTGTCTAAATTTGGGTAGTTTTTGATCATCAAAAAAATTGTGTTTTCTTGACATGTTAACCTGTAAGCTATTTCTAAAGCTCGGGCATCGAAATTATGAAGAAATAAAATTGGCCAAAATTTAATTTTTTTCAACAGGTCCGGACCTGTCCACTTTTTCAGAAAAGGAGGTGTCTAAATTTGGGTAGTTTTGATCATCAAAAAATTGTGTTTTCTTGACATGTTAACCTGTAAGCTATTTCTAAAGCTCGGGCATCGAAATTATGAAGAAATAAAATTGGCCAAAATTTAATTTTTTTCAACAGGTCCGGACCTGTCCACTTTTTCAGAAAAGTAGGTGTCTAAATTTGGGTAGTTTTGATCATCAAAAAATTGTGTTTTCTTGACATGTTAACCTGTAAGCTATTTCTAAAGCTCGGGCATCGAAATTATGAAGAAATAAAATTGGCCAAAATTTTATTTTTTTCAACAGGTCCGGACCTGTCCACTTTTTCAGAAAAGTAGGTGTCTAAATTTGGGTAGTTTTGATCATCAAAAAATTGTGTTTTCTTGACATGTTAACCTGTAAGCTATTTCTAAAGCTCGGGCATCGAAATTATGAAGAAATAAAATTGGCCAAAATTTAATTTTTTTCAACAGGTCCGGACCTGTCCACTTTTTCAGAAAAGGAGGTGTCTAAATTTGGGTAGTTTTGATCATCAAAAAATTGTGTTTTCTTGACATGTTAACCTGTAAGCTATTTCTAAAGCTCGGGCATCGAAATTATGAAGAAATAAAATTGGCCAAAATTTATTTTTTTCAAAAGGTCCGGACCTGTCCACTTTTTCAGAAAAGGAGGTGTCTAAATTTGGGTAGTTTTGATCATCAAAAAATTGTGTTTTCTTGACATGTTAACCTGTAAGCTATTTCTAAAGCTCGGGCATCGAAATTATGAAGAAATAAAATTGGCCAAAATTTATTTTTTTTCAACAGGTCCGGATCTGTCCACTTTTTCAGAAAAGGAGGTGTCTAAATTTGGGTAGTTTTGATCATCAAAAAATTGTGTTTTCTTGACATGTTAACCTGTAAGCTATTTCTAAAGCTCGGGCATCGAAATTATGA
>NW_026708646.1:0-40878 GCF_902713425.1 Acipenser ruthenus
TATACCGCACTGTTCCCACAGAACATTGCCAATATGTCGAGCGAGTACAGGAGAGTTCTACGGCTGAGTAATTTTGCTAGAGAGATCCTTCTATTTTCAGGTATCCCCATTTCAGCCAGGATGATGTTATTAATGGACGGCCATTTCCCTCTTGCTCCCATTGGAAATCCAAAGAACTTGATCTCAGTGGAATTGGATAGATTCTGAATCTGCCTTTTGAGTACTGAGTAGTACTGTACTTTCTCTTTGGCAGCATTTTCCAGGGTGTCGGCAGCACATTCAGATCTTACTGTGACATCTATGACCAGAGATCTTGTTGATTTTGTGAATGTAAGGTCTGGCTTCCTCAGTTCTCCTTCTGTATTCCTTAGGTTAGCCTCCTTATACACTTTCCATCCCAAGGCTGATGCTTCATCTGCTAGTATGTTGCAGATCTTGTTGTGGTGGGCGATCCTGGCCCCCTGGACAGATGGACATTGCCCCAGGATATGCGAGCAAGATTCCAGTCTTGCTGAACATTTCCTTCAAGAGACTGTGCGCCCACCCGGCCTCTGTTCAAGGATTCCCTGGTAGGGTACACATTAGCTCTGAGTTGCATTGCGGCTATGAAATGTTTTTGTTCGACTCTGTGTTGATTCCGTAACCAGTTGTTGCTAATGGGGTCGTTCCAGAACAGTTGTATACCCATACCTTGCACCGGGAGTCCGCACCATGTCAGGAATTCGTCCTGTCTCCATCTAGTGGGCAAAAGATATTTGGGCTTTTGTGCGGTTGTTCCTTGCACCCCGTCACCTCCAAGGGGTTCAGTCAACCTTGTTGGGTTTCGTCGGTTCGGGGTACTTTCCACTGCCCCCCTGCTTCTGTCCACAACTTCTGCAGTTTCTCTTGGGCCTCTTCTGTCGTTGCCAAGCTGCGGATCACCCTGTCGCTGGAGTCGGCAATTCGCTGCAACCTTCTAATCTGTATCGAAGGTATTAAGCTCGCCAATGTTAAAACACCCAACCCTCCATCTCTAATCCTCGAGTATATAATACCGTCGCATATGGATGTCGGGAGATGCAACCATTTTTTTACTCCTGCCCTGATAAGCATATCAACTGCTTTCAGGCTATTGGCCTTGCAGTCAGTGTGGTCAGCGAGGTATATGAGACGGGGAATGGTATACGTTCTAAGTATGAAGAGCTTCTGAGATGGTTTCAGCGGTGCCTGGTCTTATCCTCCCCATCCACTCCTGTAGCTGATGTATCATATCGGCCTTTACAATGCCGACCCAAGGACCAATCTTTGTGCCCAGATAATGTTCAGATTCGCCTGGTGTGATCATGTTCAACTCATTCCCCATGATATTCCATGGTCTACAGTTGTTGATTGTATACAAATCGTGTGTAGGTGTTATGAGGAACCCATAGCACTTCTTGGCTTGTGCGACCAGTCCAGAAAGACTACAGAAGGACTCCAGGATAACCAGGTTTTTCTCCATTCCATCCCACGACTCACTCACCAGGATCAGATCATCCGCAAATGCCAGTGTTGCCAATCTGTTCCCATTGATTGTATATCCTTGGCCCATTGATTCAAGGGCATTGATCAACGGATCCATTGCCAAATTGAACAGTAGCAGTGACATCGGATCCCCTTGCTTCACGCCGATCTTCATCTCAATTGGCAGAGACTTATTCCCTTCCAGTTCAATCGAAGTGGTGCATTTCTGATAAGAGCTCTTGATGATCCTGAGGACGTGTTCATCCACCTTCTTCTGCCGTAGCACCCACATGATATGTTCATGCGAGACCGAGTCGAATGCCTTTTCTATATCCACGAATACTACTGCCAGTTGGTTATGATGTTTTTTCGCATGCACGATGATTGCCTGTAGCACCTTCAGGTTTTCAGACCAGCCTGGTGCGGAGATAAATCCTCGCTGTCTTGGGTTGAGAGGACAGGCCTTTGTCAGCCTTCCTGTGATAATCCGTGAGAACTGCCTCAGGACCATTGAACCGATTGTAATCGTCTCCAACTGCCAAAAGTCATAGTTACTCCCGTCGTTTACCCACGCTTCATTGAATTTCTTCACTTTGATATTCAGAGCACTGGGCAGAAATCACATCGCGTCAACACCCACCACGGGCCTTCGCGATGCTTTGTTTTAATTAAACAGTCGGATTCCCCTGGTCCGCACCAGTTCTAAGTCAGCTGCTAGGCGCCGGCCGAGGCAACACGCCGGCTCTTGACGGAGCCGACGCACGCCGCAGCTGGGGCGATCCACAGGAAGGGCCCGGCGCGCGTCCAAAGTCGCGAGAATGAGAGAGAGAGAGAATGAGAGACAGAGAATGATTGAGAGAGAGAATGAGAGAGAGAGAGAATGAGAGAGAGAATGAGAAAGAAAGAGAATGAGAGAGAGAATGAGAGAGAGAGAGAATGGGGGAGAGAGAGAATGAGAGAGAGAGAGAATGAGAGAGAGAGAATGAGAGAGAGAGAGAATGATTGAGAGAGAGAATGAGAGAGAGAGAGAATGAGAGAGAGAATGAGAAAGAAAGAGAATGAGAGAGAGAGAATGAGAGAGAGAGAGAATGGGGGAGAGAGAGAATGAGAGAGAGAGAGAATGAGAGAGACAGAATGAGAGAGAGAGAATGAGAGAGAGAGAGAATGGGGGAGAGAGAGAATGGGGGAGGGAATGAGAGAGAGAGAGAGAGAGAGAGAGAGAGAGAGAATGAGAGAGAGAGAGAGCCAGCCTCTCCCTTTTTCTGGGTTGTATTTTTTCCCGCTCTTTTTTTTTTTTTTTTGTTCCAAATAAGGCAGGCAGGCCAGTGTACCCAGAAGGCCTTGCGTTCGTGGGAGGAGGAGGATGAGCGCAGCGGTAAAGCAGAAAAGCAGCTGTTTAGTGGTGCAAGGAGCCCTCGCTTTCAAGGCGGCGGCAGCAGGTGCAGCAGCAAAGCGCCCCTTTGCCGGGACCAAACGGCACTTGTGTTTTGGGAAGAGTTCCCTGTTTTGTTTTGTTTTGTTTGGCCTTGCCGCCAGGTAGAGGAGAAGGCCTTTGGGCCGGCCGGAAGAGCTGGACTCCAAGTAAAGCCATACTCTGGCTTCTCTTCAGTTCGAATAAATCTTTCTAAGACTAAGGCTTAGAGGGTAGTGGCATTGCCCGCTCCCTCCGAGGGTCTGTGAGAGGTTTGTTCGGGTGAGGAGGAACAGAATTTTTTTTTATTTTTGACTGGCTTTCTTCAGCTCGGCAACTTTTTGGAAGACTAATGCTCAGTCTGGTTTTGGCTTGCCCAATCCAGGCCGAGGGTCTTTCAAGATTTTGTTGACTGTTGAGAGCAGTTTTTTCTTTTTCAGGCGGTTCCAGTTTTTTTCTTTTTCAGGCTTTTCCAGACGTTCCTGGAGTTAGAGAGAAGGAGGACCTACCATCCAGACGACCTTTGAGGACCCTTTGATGACCTAGACGACCTCATCCCCAGCCCTTGATTGCAATCGAGATCCAGACCGAGAGAGCAGCAGGCGCCCAGCAGAGGGCGCCATCTGGGAGGAGCAGAGGGCGGCCCCGGACCCCGAGGAGGCGTCACAGCCACGATTCTTCCTACGTGGTCTCGGTGCCAAGCAGCGCCCCCTACTCCGCCAGGGAAGGACACCGTTCACCTGGGGAGGGGGTCCCTCTTGCGAGGCGACCATCTCCTCAGGGACTAAAGTAATAGTTCCTTCAACTGCCCAGATTTGCTGCTTACGTTGTCTCTTTTTCGTAGAGAGAGACAACCCGGACGTCCAGAGGCTTCTCCCACCCCAATCGGAGGAGCCAGCTGAAGGATGGCGTTCCGGCCAACCCAGGAGACCAGGAGGCACAATGCGGTGCGCTTCACAAGGACCCAGCAAGAGGAAACGGAACCAGGACTGACGAGACTGGAGTTCAGCCGGACCATTCTTCAGAGGGGTATGGGTTTTTCCCCTTCTGACTTGAATTGTTTGGTGAAATTGCCAGGGCTTAAGGAAGTGTTTGAGGTCAGTTTTAGGAACCCCCAAAAGTTACAAGAAATGTGGTCCTTTTGGGGGGAGAATAAATATCTCGCTCCATACAAAGAATTTTGTGTGGATGCTCTGACAGACAGAGAAATGAAAGTTGTTACTGTCCAATTTTTCAATGAGGCTGTTAGCGACTATGATATTACAACATGGCTTAACCGCTATGGGAGGGTGTCATCAGAAGGGAGGAAAATTACAGACGAAGATGGGGTTTGGACAGGAGCCAGAAAGTGGCTGGTACGCCTTAATGTTGATCCATCGGGCATTGGAGGCGTCCGCCACATTCCAAACTCCATAGTGTTAGGGCCCAACAGAGGGCTGGTATTCTATAATGGGATGCCAAAACTCTGCAGGAAATGTGGGGAATTAGGACACCTGGCGGCCGCGTGTACTGTAGTCAAGTGCAGGAACTGCGGCGCCCCCCACGAGACCAGCCACTGCAGAGAAGAGAGGCAGTGCAATTTGTGTGGAAAGAAGGGGCACCTGTTTAAGGACTGCCCCTCTTCCTATGCCAACATGGCCAGAGCCAGCAAGGCAAATACGAACAAGCCTAGGCCTGAGCAGGAAGAGGGAGCAAGTAACAAAGATCAGTCCACATCACCACCAACAGTATCCAAGACCCAGACTCCAGCACCACCATCATCACCAGCACCCCCCTCACCCCCCCGCCCCCGAGACATGTCCCGTTTTACGAGGACCCCTTCCCCCAGCCCAGAGAGAGAGTACAACAGCCACTCCACTAGCTCCTCCAGTAGCTCCTCTGATGCAGAACACGAGGCAGGGAGGGAGCCCGGATCCAGCAGCGGCCCCCCCCTGAGTAGGGCCCTCTCAGCGCCAGCACTCCCCCTCGGCTCTCGTTATGACGCCATAAGGATTGAGTCCGTGGGGGAGGAAAGCGAAAGCGACAGTGAAAGTGAGAGTGAGAAGGAGGGGAAGGGAGTGAAGAACCAGCAGAGGGTGGGGAAAAGAAAGGGTAGAGACGAGGGGGGGAAAAGAAAGAAGATCAGGATCAAAGACAGCAAGTTGCAGGTGGCCCCCATAGATCCAAAACCAGCTAATGTCCACACAAAGTCCCCAGTCTTGCCCTCGCAGGCAGAGACGGAGGCGAGTGGGACGGCTACACTGCCGCCTAGTGGGCAGGTAGCAGCCAGCCAGGGCATCCCCAGCCAGCCTTCCCAGTCGTTGGCACAAACCCTAGCACACCTCGCAGAAGAGGTGTTCACTAATGCACCGAGGGAGAGGTCGGGGTCAACACCTTCCCTGACCAGCAGTACCTCGGTAGCAATGACCCTCTTCAAGCGAAGGGCCTCCCTTCAAAGCATCCTTGACCCCCTCCCTTGTATGGGCAAAACCAGGGGCCCCCTAGAGGTCCTCCTAGATACAGCACTGGAGGACATGGGAATACCCCTGGACGCGGTAAGCCAGAAGTCTGCTAACAGCTCCAATTCAACAGACGGTAACAGCCAAAGAATGCTGTCTGTCATAACCCCCCCCCCAGGACAAAGCTGACCCACACGTTCCGAGGGGCCCTGAGCAAGTTCCACCAGACTTACCTTGTGGGGAGTTGAATAGCCCCAACAACTCCACGTACTGTGCATATAAAGACGGTGCCTTCTTGGACGAGGCAGCAGTGAGTACCTTCTCAGGGGTGATGGGAGTTGCAAATAAGCCCAAGCCCCCTCGAAGCAAGCGTAGAGCTAAGAGTAGGAAGAGTGTCCCGACCTCCCAATCATAGTCGCTATGGGGTGGACGCAGCGACTCCTTTTCTTGTTAGCTACCCTGATGGCCCTGATATGTGTGTCTGTTAATGTCAGGAGCATCAGGAAGACACAAAAAAGATTTGATGTACTAAACTATCTAGCTAACTTGAAAGCAGATCTCATCTTTCTGCAGGAGTGTGGTATTTCGTCGAGCCCTGATTATAGGGACCTGAAGGAGAGTTGGACCCTGGGGGACTCCTTCTGGTCGGGCTCCAACATAGCCAGAGCCGACGGAGTAGGTATCCTGTTTAAAAACCCATTTATTACCTCCCGCAGCAGCAGGGAGGTAGAACCTGGTAGAATTCTGAGCGTGGATGTGACATACAACAACACTCCCCTCAGACTGGTCAATGTCTACGCACCCACTAACCAAAACGAAAGAGTTCAATTTTTTCCACAGCTGCGTCCACTCCTGCTGGGGAACGTACCCGTCATCGTGTCAGGTGACTTCAATTGTGCTCTGAGGGACGTAGACCGGAGCAGGCCACGCAACGACCGCTCTAGTAGAGTTTTGTCCTCCGTAATATCTGATTTCTCCCTGTGTGATGCAGGTAAGGACCTGGTGCCTCCCTTTACCTGGGTGAGCTCATCTGGGACCTCCTTCTCCCGTATAGATCTCGTCCTGCATACCAGCTCCCTTACGAAGACGGCAGTAGACACCCAGGCCGTCTTCTTCTCTGACCATAGGCTCCTGCAGGTAACATTGCAGGTCCCTCAGACCTCCCAGATGGGGTCAGGGGTCTGGAAATTAAACACCTCCTTACTCGATGACCCCTCCATAGCTGCAGCCTATAAGAGCAGGCTTGTTGAGTGGACCACTTTGCGTGACCTATTCAACTCCCCTATAGAGTGGTGGGAGATGGTCAAAATGAGAACTAAGGGTTATTTCATAGCAGCAGGCAAGAGGAAAGCAAAAGAAAGGAGGGCCAAATATAAATACCTGAATGCTGCCCTCCAGCGTCTGAGCCTGCTTCAGCTTCGGGGGTTCCCTGTAAGCGACGAGATAGCCCAGACCAAGCTAGATCTTTCAGTGCTTTGTAGGGAGGAACAACGAAAGGTCATGCACAATGCAAAAGTGCAAAAAATGGAGGAAGACGAAAAGTGTACTCGCTTCTTCTTCCAGAAAACGAGGGAGAAGCGGCACTTGATGTCCTCCATGCTCGACAGCAGGGGGAGGATAGTAGAGGATAGTGAGGGAGTGAAAAAAGTGGTAGAGAACTTCTATAGGGACCTGTATAACATCAAAGCTACAGATGACACCCTGATAGAGTGGTTCCTGAGCCAGTTGGAGCCTGACTCAGTGCGGGACGAGGAGGAGGAGGAGAAGGACCCAGAACTCACGCTGGAGGAGCTCACCCAGGCGGTTAAGACCATGAACACCGGTAAGACGCCAGGTCCAGATGGCATCCCGGGTGAGTATTACCATCTTTTTTGGGACACGCTAAAAGTCCATTTAGCGGAGGTCTACAGAGCGGTCTACAGGGAGAAGCGGTTGGGCCCTTCTATGCGGGAGAGTGTAATTACTCTCCTTCATAAGAAAGGGGAAGTTAAAGATCTACGGAATTGGCGCCCAATCAGCCTCCTTTGCGTGGATTACAAGATACTAGCCAAAGCTCTGATGCTCCGGCTACAAGTACACCTCCCTTTGGTCATTGGCCCCGACCAGGCTTGTGGCGTCCCAGGGAGGTCCATCACGGATATTTTAATGTTAACAAGGGACATTCTGGCTTATTCTAGAGAACGGAACCATCCCCTCTGCCTGTTCAACCTTGACCAGGAGAAGGCGTTCGATAGGGTAAGCCATGAATATATGTACAAAGTGATGGACCAGATGAAATTCGCTCCTGGACTTAGGGAGTGGGTTAAAACCATATATACAAACATTAGTACCCGAGTCTTGGTGAACAGGCACCTGACTGGTAAAATATCTATCCAGTCAGGGGTCAGACAGGGTTGCCCACTATCCCCACTGCTATATGTCGTGTGCATTGAACCCCTCCTGCAGGCAATTCGTAGGGATACCAATATAACTGGTTTCCAGCTGCCTGGATCCAACGGGGTCCAGGTCAAAACAACAGCATATATGGACGATGTGTCACTCATTTGCACCAACACATCGTCGGTACCTCGGATTAGTAATATCCTTGAGAAGTACTGCACGGCGACCGGGGCAGTGATTAATAAGTCCAAGAGCGAAGTCTACGTGTCTAAAAATTGGCAGGTAGATAGGGAACTGTCGGACATGTACCCTGTCAAAAAGGACAAAATCAAGATTCTGGGCCTCATTTTCGAGAACAATAGCTCGGGGGCCCAGAGCTGGACGGCGGCCATTAACCAGGTCCGTAAAAAGATTGGCGGATGGAGCACAAGATCCTTAACAATGACGGGTAGAGTATTAATAACCAAGTCTATACTGTTCCCCATCCTCTCTTATGTAGGAAAAATCTTTCCCCCAGACAGGACCACCAAAAAAGTGGTGGACCGCATTATCCACCGCTTTATCTGGGGCAGCAAGATGGAGAGGGTAAAGCGAGCCACCCTGAGTAAAGCCGACAAGAAGGGAGGTAAGGGGGTCCCGGACGTTGTGCAGCTCACCCGAGTGCAGGGGCTCACGCAAACTATCAAGAACATCCAGGCCCTGGACAGGAAGGTATGTTACATGAATCGTTTCTATTTTGCCACCTGTCTCAGGGCCTTGGGCCTCTGCACTATTGATAACACCGTGCCGTACTCCTGGGACCCCCCATTGTATTATAGAACCTTAAGGGACACTATATATAAATTGGGCTTAGATAAAGCAAAATTGGCCTCCTGGGAATACAAGGCTGTAACTAAATATCTTGCCGGTTCCCAGGAAATTGAAAAAGTAGCTACTTTCTCCCTCACCCAAAGCCAAAAAATCTGGGAGAATGTGTCTCACAGCTGCCTCAGTAATGTCCAGAAGGATATAGCATGGAACACCGTCCACAGTGCACTCCCCACTCGAGCGTTCATGTTCAGGAGGGGACTAGCCCAAGTAGAAACATGCCCCTATGCAAAGTGCCGCAAGAGAGAAACACCAGCCCATATCTTCTGGGAGTGTGATGTGGCTGGCAGTGTCTGGCTCTCTGTCTCTGTCTTCCTAAACAGGTTTGCTGACACGGCCAAGATGACCGCTGAGACTGTGCTCTATGGGCCTGCGGGAGGAATCACTACCAGCACAGCTAAGTGCGTTTGGCGTGTCATCAATGTTGTCAAGCAGATCCTGTGGGAAGGCCGTAACGTCTGTGTCTATCACAAGCAGGAGCTAGACACTATCACCACGATCAGAAGGGCACAAACTCTTATCAAGGACTTTGTAATTCTGGACATCCGGACCCTAGGGAAGGACAAGGCCTGCGCGGAGTGGAGGATCGCCGGACTTCAGGACGTGAAGATGGAATAAGGGAAAAAACTGGAACCGCTAGCTCCTAGGAGCGGGACTACGGGGCACCGCTAAGCCTTTTATTTATTTTGTCATGCCAGCATTCCGCCCTTTTTAGCTGGCATGACCGTTTTTGAACGGTGCCCTGGTTTTATGTAGTCTTTTTGTTTCAGTTTTATGGACTTTTATTTGATTTATGTTGAATGTTTTATTTGATTTTGTTTTGTTTTGTTTTATGTATCTTTAAGATTTTTAATGTAAACTATTAAAAGTTACATTTTAAGTGTTTTAAAATTTTAGAATTTTAACTCACTGTTTATACACTGTCCCTTTTCCCCTGTCCCTGTTTTAGATCTAGGTTTATGTTCACTTTTTTAGAGAGCACTCCCCGGCCCTCACAAGCACTGGTTTTTTATAGATGGTTCTTTTTTTCCAGTCACTTTTAAAACAGCACAGGTTTTTTTCATGTTGATTTTAATCTGTGTCTGTTTTAACCATGTACAAAGCACAATTGTCTTGGTGTTTTTAAATGTGTTTTAAATGCTTTTAAAACAAAATGTATGTCTGTATGCATGAATGTCATCTTTAAAAGAAATGTAAAATGAATGAAAAAACGAATGGGTGTAAATGTAAAAAAATGTAAAATCTCAATAAAAGAGTATTTTACTAAAGTTTCTGTTACTAAACCAGAAGTTACTAAACCAGAACCTTGGGGAACTAATGCTCAGTCTGGTTTTGGCTTGCCCAATCCAGGCCGAGGGTCTTTCAAAATTTTGTTGACTGTTGAGAGCAGTTTTTCTTTTTCAGGCGGTTCCAGTTTTTTTCTTTTTCAGGCGGTTCCGGCTTTTCCAGACGTTCCTGGAGTTCGAGAGAAGGTCAGTTTGAGGTCAGTTTTAGGAACCCCCAAAAGTTACAAGAAATGTGGTCCTTTTGGGGGGAGAATAAATATCTCGCTCCATACAAAGAATTTTGTGTGGATGCACTGACAGACAGAGAAATGAAAGTTGTTACTGTCCAATTTTTCAATGAGGCTGTTAGCGACTATGATATCGCTAACCGCTATGGGAGGGTGTCATCAGAAGGGAGGAAAATTACTGACGAAGATGGGGTTTGGACAGGAGCCAGAAAGTGGCTGGTATGCCTCAATGTTGATCCATCGGGCATTGGAGGCGTCCGCCACATTCCAAACTCCATAGTGTTAGGGCCCAACAGAGGGCTGGTATTCTATAATGGGATGCCAAAACTCTGCAGGAAATGTGGGGAATTAGGACACCTGGCGGCCGCATGTACTGTAGTCAAGTGCAGGGGGAGGAAAGCGAAAGCAACAGTGAAAGTGAGAGTGAGGAGGAGGGGAAGGGAGTGAAGAACCAGCCGAGGGTGGGGAAAAGAAAGGGTAGAGACGAGGAGGGGAAAAGAAAGAAGATAAAGACCAAAGACAGCAAGTTGCAGGTGGCCCCCATAGATCCAAAACCAGCTAATGTCCACACAAAGTCCCCAGTCTTGCCCTCGCAGACAGAGACGGAGGCGAGCGGGACGGCTACACTGCCGCCTAGTGGGCAGGTAGCAGCCAGCCAGGGCATCCCCAGCCAGCCTTCCCAGTCATTAACACAAACCCTAGCACACCTCGCAGAAGAGGTGTTCACTAATGCACCGAGGGAGAGGTCGGGGTCAACACCTTCCCTGACCAGCAGTACCTTGGTAGCAATGACCCTCTTCAAGCGAAGGGCCTCCCTTCAAAGCTTCCTTGACCCCCTCCCTTGTATGGGCAAAACCAGGGGCCCCTAGAGGTCCTTCTAGATACAGCACTGGAGGACATGGGAATACCCCTGGACGCGGTAAGCCAGAAGTCGGCTAACAGCTCAAATTCAACAGACGGTAACAGCCAAAGAAGGCTGTCTGTCATAACCCCCCTCAGGACAAAGCTGACCCACATGTTCCGAGGGGCCCTGAGCAAGTTTCACCAGACTTACCTTGTGGGGAGTTGAATAGCCCAAACAACTCCACGTACTGTGCATACAAAGACGGTGCCTTCTTGGACGATTCAGCAGTGAGTACCTTCTCAGGGGTGATGGGAGTTGCAAATAAGCCCAAGCCCCCTCGAAGCAAGCGTAGAGCTAAGAGTAGGAAGAGTGTCCCGACCTCCCAATCATAGTCGCTATGGGGTGGACGCAGCGACTCCTTTTCTTGTTAGCTACCCTGATGGCCCTGATATGTATGTCTGTTAATGTCAGGAGCATCAGGGAGACACAAAAAAGATTTGATGTACTAAACTATCTAGCTAACTTGAAAGCAGATATCATCTTTCTGCAGGAGTGTGGTATTTCGTCGAGCCCTGATTATAGGGACCTGAAGGAGAGTGGGACCCTGGGGGACTCCTTCTGGTCGGGTTCCAACATAGCCAGAGCCGACGGAGTAGGTATCCTGTTTAAAAACCCTTTTATTACCTCCCGCAGCAGCAGGGAGGTAGAACCTGGTAGAATTCTGAGTGTGGATGTGACATACAACAACACTCCCCTCAGACTGGTCAATGTCTACGCACCCACTAACCAAAACGAAAGAGTTCAATTTTTTCCACAGCTGCGTCCACTCCTGCTGGGGAACCTACCCGTCATCGTGTCAGGTGACTTCAATTGTGCTCTAAGGGACGTAGACCGGAGCAGGCCACGCAACGACCGCTCTAGTAGAGTTTTGTCCTCCGTAATATCTGATTTCTCCCTGTGTGATGCAGGTAAGGACCTGGTGCCTCCCTTTACCTGGGTGAGCTCATCTGGGACCTCCTTCTCCCGTATAGATCTCGTCCTGCATACCAGCTCCCTTACGAAGACGGCAGTAGACACCCAGGCCGTCTTCTTATCTGACCATAGGCTCCTGCAGGTAACATTGCAGGTCCCTCAGACCTCCCAGATGGGGTCAGGGGTCTGGAAATTAAACACCTCCTTACTCGACGACCCCTCCATAGCTGCAGCCTATAAGAGCAGGCTTGTTGAGTGGACGACTTTGCGTGACCTATTCAACTCCCCTATAGAGTGGTGGAAGATGGTCAAAATGAGAACTAAGGGTTATTTCATAGCAGCAGCCAAGAGGAAAGCAAAAGAAAGGAGGGCCAAATATAAACACCTGAATGCTGCCCTCCAGCGTCTGAGCCTGCTTCAGCTTCGGGGGTTCCCTGTAAGCGACGAGATAGCCCAGACCAAGCTAGATCTTTCAGTGCTTTGTAGGGAGGAACAACGAAAGGTCATGCACAATGTAAAAGTGCAAAAACTGGAGGAAGAAGAAAAGTGTACCTGCTTCTTCTTCCAGAAAACGAGGGAGAAGCGGCACTTGATGTCCTCCATGCTCAACAGCAGTGGGAGGATAGTAGAGGATAGTGAGGGAGTTAAGAAAGTGGTAGAGAACTTCTATAAGGACTGTGGTAAGGATGACTGGTGCAGTGCAAAAAGAGTATAATGTCCAGGCTGCCGTTTCCCAATAATAACAATATTTATTACAATCCAAAAGAAAGTTCAAAAAGTAATACAAAAACGAAATAATAATAAGCCCCGCTACCAATCGATGGTATTGGGGCAAAATAACAAAAAGGTTAAAAGTCCAAAAAGTAAACAAAAAGACACGCCGTTAGCCACAATCCTCCGTGCACGAAAACTGTGCTCTTTTCCTCCAGGGATCGTGGTGCGTGCGCTGTGCGGTGTTGTGCTGTGTGGTGAGGGGCGTGCTCTGGGGTGAATGCTGGCTACAGCCTCCCGTCCTCCTGCTCCTCTACTAAAACACAAACAGACACATAACACAAAGGTAAACAAAACACTAGCTCCGGCTGGTCGTTCTCACTTTCTCAGCGCAAGGGGAGGTTTTGACGTAGCTGCTTCCCCTTTGTACCCAGCAAACTCCTCCCTGCAGTCAACGCGTCACCCTGGTTTCTCCAATAGAGGGCTGCCTTCCGGTTTCCACCTACCACCAAGGTGGTGGATCTAGGAGGCAGCGTACCTTCCCCCTTACACAGCACCCTTTCTAATCGGGAGGGAGATTTACAGCATCGATCCTTTCTCTCTCTATCACAGGGACCTATATAACATCAAAACTACAGATGACACCCTGATAGAGTGGTTCCTGAGCCAGTTGGAGCCTGACTCAGTGCGGGACGAGAAGGAGGAGGAGAAGGACCCAGAACTCACGCTGGAGGAGCTCACCCAGGCGGCTAACACCATGAACACCGGTAAGATGCCAGGTCCAGATGGCATCCCGGGTGAGTATTACCATCTTTTTTGGGACACGCTAAAAGTCCATTTAGCGGAGGTCTACAGAGCGGTCTACAGGGAGAAGCGGTTGGGCCCTTCTATGCGGGAGAGTGTAATTACTCTCCTTCATAAGAAAGGGGAAGTTAAAGATCTACGGAATTGGCGCCCAATCAGCCTCCTTTGCGTGGATTACAAGATACTAGCCAAAGCTCTGATGCTCCGGCTACAAGTACACCTCCCTTTGGTCATTGGCCCCGACCAGGCTTGTGGGAGGTCCATCACCGATATTTTAATGTTAACAAGGGACATTCTGGCTTATTCTAGAGAACGGAACCATCCCCTCTGCCTGTTCAACCTTGACCAGGAGAAGGCATTTCATAGGGTAAGCCATGAATATATGTACAAAGTGATGGACAAGATGAAATTCGCTCCTGGACTTAGGGAGTGGGTTATAACTATTTATACCAACATTAGTACCCGAGTCTTGGTGAACAGACACCTGACTGGTAAAATATCTATCCAGTCAGGGGTCAGACAGGGTTGCCCACTATCCCCACTGCTATATGTCGTGTGCATTGAACCCCTCCTGCAGGCAATTCGTAGGGATAACAATATAACTGGTTTCCAGCTGCCTGGATCCAACGGGGTCCAGGTCAAAACAACAGCATATATGGACGATGTGTCACTATTTTGCAACAACACACCGTCGGTACCTCGGATTAGTAATATCCTTGAGAAGTACTGTACAGTGACCGGGGCAGTGATTAATAAGCCCAAGAGCGAAATCTACGTGTCTACAAATTGGCAGGTAGATAGGGAACTGTCGGACATGTACCCTGTCAAAAAGGACAAAATCATGATTCTGGGCCTCATTTTCGAGAACAATAGCTCGGGGGCCCAGAGCTGGACGGCGGCCATTAACCAGGTCCGTAAAAAGATTGGCGGATGGAGCACAAGATCCTTAACAATGACGGGTAGAGTATTAATAACCAAGTCTATACTGTTCCCCATCCTCTCTTATGTAGGAAAAATCTTTCCCCCAGACAGGACCACCAAAAAAGTGGTGGACCGCATTATCCACTGTTTTATCTGTGGCAGCAAGATGGAGAGGGTAAAGGGACGGAGGTAAGGGGGTCCCGGACGTTGTGCAGCTCACCCGAGTGCAGGGGCTCACGCAAACTATCAAGAACATCCAGGCCCTGGACAGGAAGGTATGTTACATGAATCGTTTCTATTTTGCCACCTGTCTCAGGGCCTTGGGCCTCTGCACTATTGACAACAACGTGCCTTACTCCTGGGACCCCCCATTGTATTATAGAACCTTAAGGGACACTATATATAAATTGGGCTTAGATAAAGCAAAATTGGCCTCCTGGGAATACAAGGCTGTAACTAAATATCTTGCCGGTTCCCAGGAAATTGAAAAAGTAGCTACTTTCTCCCTCGCCCAAAGCCAAAAAATCTGGGAGAATGTGTCTCACAGCTGCCTCAGTAATGTCCAGAAGGATATAGCATGGAACACCGTCCACAGTTCAATCCCCACTCGGGCATTCATGTTCAGGAGGGGACTAGCCCAAGTAAAAACATGCCCCTATGCAAAGTGCCGCAAGAGAGAAACACCAGCCCATATCTTCTGGGAGTGTGATGTGGCTGGCAGTGTCTGGCTCTCTGTCTCTGTCTTCCTAAACAAGTTTGCTGACACGGCCAAGATGACCGCTGAGACTGTGCTCTATGGGCCTGCGGGAGGAATCACTACCAGCACAGCTAAGTGCGTTTGGCGTGTCATCAATGTTGTCAAGCAGATCCTGTGGGAGGGCCGTAACGTCTGTGTCTATCACAAGCAGGAGCTAGACACTATCACCACGACCAGAAGGGCACAAACTCTTATCAAGGACTTTGTAATTCTGGACATCCGGACCCTCGGGAAGGACAAGGCCTGCGCGGATTGGAGGATCGCCGGACTTCAGGACGTGAAGATGGAATGAAGGAAAAAACTGGAACCGCTAGCTCCTAGAAGCGGGACTACGGGGCACCGCTAAGCCTTTTATTTATTTTGTCATGCCAGCATTCCGCCCTTTTTAGCTGGCATGACCGTTTTTGAACGGTGCCCTGGTTTTATGTAGTCTTTTTGTTTCAGTTTTATGGATTTTTATTTGATTTGGTTTTGTTTATGTATCTAAAAGATTTGTAATGTTAACTATTAAACTACTCACTGTTTTATACACTGTCCCCTTTCCCTGTTTTATTTCTATAGTTTTATTGTTCTGTTGTATGTTGACATTTGAACTTTTTTAGAGAGCACTCCCCGGCCCTCACAAGCACTGGTTTTTTATAGATGGTTCTTTTTTTCCAGTCACTTTTAAAGCAGCACAGGTTTTTTTCATGTTGATTTTAATCTGTGTCTGTTTTAACCATGTACAAAGCACGATTGTCTTGGTGTTTTTTTAAATGTATTTTAAATGCTTTTAAAACAAAATGTATGTCTGTATGCATGAATGTCATCTTTAAAATAAATGTAAAATGAATGAAATGAATGGGTGTAAATGGAAAAAAAAGATAAAATCTCAATAAAAGAGTATTTTACTAAAGATTTCCATGGAGAGGAGCATTTATGAGTTCAAAGCAATTTTTGGCTAGCCCTGCCCCTCGGGGTGGGGCTCGACATGGGTTTAAAAGCAGAACGAGCACAGCGGCGGCGGCGGCGGCTGTGTTAATAATTGGAGCCTGGCACCTTTTTTTCTTTTTCTTTTCCCCATTTTTCCCCTCAATCCAAGAAGCAAGTACCCCGGCAGCTCCGGCGGACGGCCGCGCCCGGGGCGTTTGGGCAAAACCATTGTGGGCATCGCTTCTCGGCCTCTTGGCTCAGATCTTTGTATGTGGCCTGCCCGCAGCTTTGATTTTCAAGGGGAAGAGAAGGCAAAGGAATGGCGGAGAATGCAGCAAATCCCCCGGGACCTCATCTGAGGAACACTATTCGCTTATTGAAGAAGGAAGGAACGCCAGAAATGTTGAGGAAGGATTTCGTCAAGCAAGTGCTGAGAAGGATAAAGGTGGATCTCGACAAAGTGTTCTGTCTGCAGGACTTTCAGGCAAGAGGAATTTTTTATTTAACTTTTAAATCAGAAGAATATTGTAGGGATGTTTGGCAATGTTTTAGGACTAATGAAAAGAAGCAGCCTTTTTTGGATTTTGTTTTTGAAGCGCTTTTTAGGCAAGAAGTTAGGGTGGTGAATGTGCTTATGTACAACCCGTTTGTGCCTGCAGAAGATGTGTCTACTTTTTTGGGACAATATGTTAATGTGGTCAGGCCGCCAGAGAAATCTTTGGACGAGTTCGGGATGTGGAACGGGACTTGGAGAGTGTGGGCGAGGTTCCGCCCTAGTGAAAAGGGGTATGAGGGGGTGAGGGATCCGCCTTCCTCCTTCTCGATAGGATCGAATAGAGGCTATTTGTTTTATTTTGGACAGCCTGAAGTTTGCAGGAAATGCAATGAGATGGGGCACAAGGCTGAGGAGGAAGTACCTGTAGTACTTAATGTATTTAATCATATCCTGATGTAACTATCACTATTTAATCATACCCTGATGTAACTATCACTATTTAATCATATCCTGATGTTACCATCACTATTATCTGCTGTATTATTGAATTGTGTTTTGTCACACTTATACTTTGCTTGAACAAAAGTTATTGTATTTCTTGCTCTTATTGTATAACTTGTATTGTAACACTTGAAATGTATTTGCTTACGATTGTAAGTCGCCCTGGATAAGGGCGTCTGCTAAGAAATAAATAATAATAATAATAATAAAAAAGGACATAACACGAAAGAATGCAAAGAAAAGACAAAGTGCAATTTGTGTGGGAGTGCTATAAGTGTCCACACAGGGCCAAAAGCTATGCTGGGGCTGCTGGTGTGGGGAGCAGTGAGGAGGGCAGCAGTGATGAGGAGGACAGCAGTGATGGAGTGGTCAGCATGACAGCAATCCCTGAGATTAACTACAAAACCACTCGAGTCAGTATGACAGCGATCCCTGAGATTAACTACAAAACCACTTGAGTCAATCAGCATGACAGCAATCCCTGAGATTAACTACAACACCACTCGAGTCAGTCAGCATGTGTGTGTGTGTGTGTGTGTGTTTTTGTGTGTTGGAGAATGTTAAAGCCAAAATAACTAATTTCTGTACAAAGTTCAAGGCTGCAGACAGTGAAATTAGCATAACAGTTGGAATTGTTTTTTTCCCTTGTACTATATATATACAGTACTGTGCAAAAGTTTTAGGCAGGTGTGAAAAAAATGCTGTAAAGTAAGAATGCTTTCAAAAATAGACATGTTAATAGATTATATTTATCAATTAACTAAATGCAAAGTGAGTGAACAGAAGAAAAATCTAAATCAAATCCATATTTGTTATGACCACCCTTTGCCTTCAAAACAGCATCAATTCTTCTAGGTACACTTGCACAAAGTCAGGGAATTTGTAGGCATATAGTCAGGTGTATGATTAAACAATTATACCAAACAGGTGCTAATGATCATCAATTCAATATGTAGGTTGAACACAATCATTAACTGAAACAGAAACAGCTGTGTAGGAGGAATAATACTGGGTGAGGAACAGCCAAACTCAGCTAACAAGGTGAGGTTGCTGAAGACAGTTTACTGTCAAAAGTCATACACCATGGCAAGACTGAGCACAGCAACAAGACACAAGGTAGTTATACTGCATCAGCAAGGTCTCTCCCAGGCAGAAATTTCAAGGCAGACAGGTGTTTCCAGATGTGCTGTCCAAGCTCTTTTGAAGAAGCACAAAGAAACGGGCAACGCTGAGGACTGTAGACGCAGTGGTCGGCCAAGGAAACTTACTGCAGCAGATGAAAGACACATCATGCTTACTTACCTTCGCAATCGGAAGAGGTACAGCAGTGCCATCAGCTCAGAATTGGCAGAAAACAGTGGGACCCTGGTACACCCATCTACTGTCCGGAGAAGTCTGGTCAGAAGTGGCCTTCATGGAAGACTTGCGGCCAAAAAGCCATACCTCCGATGTGGAAACAAGGCCAAGAGACTCAACTATGCACGAAAACACAGGAACTGGGGTGCAGAAAAATGGCAGCAGGTGCTCTGGACTGATGAGTCAAAATTTGAAATATTTGGCTGTAGCAGAAGGCAGTTTGTTCGCCGAAGGGCTGGAGAGTGGTACACGAATGAGTGTCTGCAGGCAACAGTGAAGCATGGTGGAGGTTCCTTGCAAGTTTGGGGCTGCATTTCTGCAAATGGAGTTGGGGATTTGGTCAGAATTAATGGTCTCCTCAATGCTGAGAAGTACAGGCAGATACTTATCCATCATGCAATACCATCAGGGAGGCATCTGATTGGCCCCAAATTTATTCTGCAGCATGACAACGACCCCAAACATACAGCGAAAGTCATTAAGAACTATCTTCAGCGTAAAGAAGAACAAGGAGTCCTGGAAGTGATGGTATGGCCCCCACAGAGCCCTGATCTCAACATTATCGAGTCTGTCTGGGATTACATGAAGAGAGAGAAGCAACTGAGGCTGCCTAAATCCACAGAAGAACTGTGGTTAGTTCTCCAAGATGTTTGGGCCAACCTACCTGCCGAGTTCCTTCAAAAACTGTGTGCAAGTGTACCTAGAAGAATTGATGCTGTTTTGAAGGCAAAGGGTGGTCACACCAAATATTGATTTGATGTAGATTTTTCTTCTGTTCACTCACTTTGCATTTTGTTAAATGATGAATATAAACTATTAACATGTCTATTTTTGAAAGCATTCTTACTTTAAAGCATTTTTTCACACCTGCCTAAAACTTTTGCACAGTACTGTATATTGAAGTGCTTGATGTCTATGGGCAGACCTAGTCTGTCAATTTGCTTGAATTGTACTTCTCCTGAGATCTCAGAATAAACACAGCTTGATTGAAATCTCCACTTCTGACCTCGTCTTTAATCCCTACAGGTGCTATATTCAATAAAGATGCAATATTATTAAAGATATAAGGATGCAAACAGAGGTGATGTCACAATCCATGGAACACAATTACATCAATAGGAATTTGCCTTAGATCTACTTTAAACAAAAACAAATGGTTGTCATGCCATCAAAAACCTAAACCTACAGTAAGCCTCATGGTGTTATCTTTATGACATCATTGTGACATCATATGAGACAACATTCTATGCATCCTAGCTACAACATTGTAATGTTATTCATCCGCAACAGTTTCGTTTCACTTGAAGGTCACTTTTATATTTATTTTGTAGCATCTCATATTATTATTACTATTATTTATACTAAGAATTATTATTTTAAACGTATTTTATTGATAGAAAACGCATTGTTGTGAGAGAAATCTCATCCCTGGACTGTTGAGTTTTTCTATTTTCTCAATGGATTCCAAAGGAGACAGCTCTCCACACTATGTGGCAAAGGGACCGTTATCTGCCCTCCATTCAGTGCTGGTCAGGACAGTAATTGAGGTATGTTCAGTGCTGGTTAGGACAGTAATTGAGGTATGTTCAGTGCTGTAGTACTTCTTTAGTTAAGGGGGGGGGATTTAAGTATGGACAGAGGTAGTAGGAGGGTTTGGAAAGCTATAGAAAGTTGTACTGATGTACTAATACTGATGCATTTTATAATTGTTTGCTTAATTCTATTATAATTCATTGTATTACATTGCCATTGTTTTATTGTTACTGCAATCATTGTTTTTATATGGTAATTGATTTTTACCGTCATTTGTTTTTGAGCTCAACTGTAATAATTAATAATCATTTATTAAAATGATAGAACGCTTTTCAACGAATCACAAAGTTGTACAATAGCAAACAGCACTTAAAAGTCGTGTTTTAAGTCAGAATAAAAACAAAAGCACAACAAAACAAACACAAGCATTAAAAACAACAGACAATAAGAAACATTTAAAAAGCCAGAAGGGATGTTAAAGTATTAATAGAAGGAGCCTTGTAAATTGTTGCATTAAGTGCTTTGAAACACTATACTATCAAAGGATCTATAAAAGTAAACCTTATTGGCTGGTTTCCCAGACCCCAATTAGCACTAACCCTGGACTACTCAATGTTAGTTTAGGTTGGGAAGTCCAAGATTAGTGCTAGTCGGGGTTTGTGAAACCAGCCCTATGTTTCATAGCCATTTTTCAGTAAATGTTTTCCATTACCAGTACCTGATTACCTGATTTAGTTACCTATTCAAATGTAAAAGTAACCTGAAATATCCAACATTGTACTAGCCAAAACCAACTAGGCTAAGGTTGTATCTAGGATTCCATTGAAGGATAAGCTTGGCTCTTGAGCTGGAGTTAGAAAGGGTTGGAACTGACCCGCTGTTGACATATGGTAATATCTGTTATATCGTCATACTTTCTGTTGCTCATCCTAACAAAGTCTCTTGTAGTGCAGCGAAAATGATTGTACTTCCTGGGCCAATTGTATTTTAGCGTAAAAAGGCCAAACGTAAGACCTCTAAATAAGTCAGCTGCACAAAGCAAAACCTTGCAGGTCTCACGTAAGACTGGGCTTAAACTGCTGTTGCTAAGTAACGAAGACCAGTCTTGTGTTTTTGAGGTTGAATTGAAAAATAAACATGGCTGCTGGTGTAACTCGTATTGGAAATTACTTAAAATTAAGGGAAAAAAGGAAAACACTGCTGGCTAAATTGATATATTTTTGGGGGGAAATGTCTTGTTTGCAATGCAATTGTGGCAAGTGAAGAAATTGAATAGAGGATGCACGTTATTAGCAACAGGTACATTAAAAATGAGTCACTATACTGTAGTCTCTTCTTTGGCAACCACATGTTGAAACAGATGCTGTATGACAGACTCAGATAGCAGTTCAGCTTGTTCCCTCCATTTAAGCCTGCTGAGGAGGAGGTTTACATAATTACTTCAATTTAAGTCCAGGTTGAAAATAAGACTTTTTGTGCAACAGGTCTTATTTATTTTGGTCTTAAAAATTTATTAAGTTGAAGCCCAGAAAGTGGTCTTAAAATATTTTAATAGCTTTTGTGCAACCGGGCCCCTTCTCCTAATCTTACAAAGCTAAGTGATGGTTCGATTCTGTGTGAGGCACGCAGAGTCTCTGTGACCTGGAACACTCCTTATGTTACTGGTTTGTAAAACTGCTGTCTATAAGAGCAAGATTTATCAAGAGTTTTATTCCTACTTCTATTAACCTAAATAAATAATATAAAGAGAGAGAGAGTTATATATAAAGAGAGAGAGAGATTTTTTGATTGCTTTGTATTCTTAATGTTATTTATGTATTCTTTTTAATGAGCTGTGAGGAAAAGCTAACTAACTTCAATGGTGATTCTCTGATTGTGTCCAGCGCTGATTCTCTGATTGTGTACAGCGCTGATTCTCTGATTGTGTACAGCGCTGATTTTCTGATTGTGTACAGCGCTGATTCTGATTGTGTCCAGCGCTGATTCTCTGATTGTGTACAGCCCTGATTCTCTGATTGTGTACAGCGCTGATTCTCTAATTGTGCACAGCGCTGATTCTCTGATTGTGTACAGCGCTGATTCTCTGATTGTGTACAGCGCTGATTCTCTGATTGTGTCCAGCGCTGATTCTCTGATTGTGCACAGCACAGATTCTCTGATTGTGTCCAGCGCTGATTCTCTGATTGTGTACAGCACTGATTCTCTGATTGTGTACAGCGCTGATTCTCTGATTGTGTCCAGCGCTGATTCTGATTGTGTCCAGCGCTGATTCTCTGATTGCTGCTGATCACTGCTGAAGCAGCCTCAGATTTGAGGTTTACAATGCTCTGTTCTCTGTTTTGTTTTAGTTTGTTGGGACCCTGCCTGCTGAATGGAGACCAGGACCTGATTTCTTTGGGTTTCCCTGGGAACCTGTGATGGTTACCTTCCTGATAGGATACATTTCCTTCCTTGTGGTGCTATGGAGGACTGTGCTCGCAGTGAGTAAAGAAACTGAATTCAGTTTGACAGAAGGGGTTCTCATGGTGATTCCTCATTTAACTAATGATACGATTCCAAAAAAAAAAAGGATTCAGACAACTACTGAAAATATCCCCAAGTGGTCTTGCTAATTTTTTTATTGGGTTAAAATCCAAGATGAGACACTGAGCAAGTTACTTTACCTCGATTGCTTCAGTAAAAGTTGAAATGATTGTATATTGTACTCTAAATTGTACTGTAATTCTTTAAATGTGCATATTTTGTAACAACTGTAAGTTGCCCTGGGTAAGGGGGAATCGTCATGTAAAATAACTCATTGTAAATTGCTTTAGTAACAAAATAGATTATTATAATTATTCAATTAACATATACGAATGTATCAGCAAAGACCGTATTTCTTACAAAAACAGTTGACAGAAAAATGAGTCATATTTTCCTTTATGTATTTATTTCAGATCAAAAGGCCAATGTACCAACGTAAGTGTTATTACAATAGTGTGAAGCAATAGGATTCAGGGTTCTTTGTTCTGTTTTTTTTTTTTTTAAATAAACAATTGTATGTATTTATCTAATGGAAAAACAATGTACATTTTAAAATGATTTATTTAATGTCTATGTCTTGCTTGCTGTACTGAAATGGCTGTCAGCAAGTTATATTTTCTTGTTATTTCTGGTTTATTTTAGTGACAGAAATACAGCTTCACCAAAAAATTAGACAGCTGTCAGATGAAATTTGCCAAGCTGCTGGTCATTTATCAGATTTAAAACACACGGTAAGCACAGGATGGACTTTGTAAAGTGAAGGCCAGTAAGAGAAAAAGATTCACAATAATTAAACTGGTTAACCCTTTGAGGCACAGTAGCTTACGTTTTTGTGATATAACTTAAAAAAAAATACGGCAAACTGTTGTAATTTCAGAAATGTTCAATGCTTCCCTACTCTAAACATTATTTCACATAAGAAACAAAACTCTGAAAAAAAGCGAACCTGTAACAGATATTGGATGATTTTGCATACATGCAAGAAAACACAGATTCTGCTAAACTTAGCAACTGTGAGGTCACTTATTTTGTCTGTTTCCAATTTTGTCCACTAGAGGGCACCACCAACACATACTAAACAATGGTTACAGCAAGAAATCACACTACATTTTCATGAAAAAAAAATGAAGAATCTGTAGTTTCATAATGAAACCACTGCGGCTCAAAGAGCTAAAACCTCAATTATCCAAACACCTCTCTTATCCGAGCAATCCGCTGGTAACACGTCTAGCTGTCTGCAGTGCCTTTTTCTTACCAGCAAGAATGTGTGTGTGTTTAAAGGTAATGGATTTGGGTTTCTATATTTTGTTTGAAAGAGTTGGGAAAGTGCAACACTCAACTCACTGTGTCTGCTCACATATTCTAAACGGCTCACACATTTTAACAGTGGGTGCGTTAAGTAAGTGAGCCGCTCAGAAAGAACACTGATCTTGAAATTGACTTAATGCTCTGCTACACGAAAGCGCTGAGCGATGTTTAAAATGGCGAATAACAATTCTTTACTCGTTTGTATTTCTGAGGTTATGGTAGATGAAATAGCCCTGAGTTTGGCGCATATCTGGCTATCTGGTGTTTAATACCAACATTGCAGGACTGATCCAAAAACGAACAATAATCCCATAGAGAAAGAAAATATATTTTCAATATATCTGTAAATATATATGGATTATTGTAACAGGGCGAGGAGCACTGTACATTTAATGTTGTATTATGGTTTTGTATAATGTCTTCATCTAGACAATGTGGGGAAGCTATAAAAAAGGCTAACAAGATGCTTGGATATATTGTGAGAAGTGTTGAATTTAAATCAAGGGAAGTAATGTTAAAACTCTACAATGCATTAGTAAGACCTCACCTAGAATATTGTGTTCAGTTCTGGTCACCTCGTTACAAAAAGGATATTGCTGCTCTAGAAAGAGTGCAAAGAAGAGCAACCAGAATTATCCCGGGTTTAAAAGGCATGTCGACAGGCTAAAAGAATTGAATCTATTCAGTCTTGAACAAAGAAGACTACGCGGCGATCTGATTCAAACATTCAAAATCCTAAAAGGTATAGACAATGTCAACCCAGGGGACTTCTTTGACTTGAAAAAAGAAAAAAGGACCAGGGGTCACAAATGGAGATTAGATAAAGGGGCATTCAGAACAGAAAATAGGAGGCACTTTTTTACACAGAGAATTGTGAGGGTCTGGAACCAACTCCCCAGTAATGTTGTTGAAGCTGACACCCTGGGATCCTTCAAGAAGCTGCTTGATGAGATTCTGGGATCAATAAGCTACTAACAACCAAATGAGCAAGATGGGCTGAATGGCCTCCTCTCATTTGTAAACTTTCTTATGTTCTTCTTCTTATAAGTATTTATTTATTTAAAAAGACGGCGTGTGTGCGTGCGTGCATGTGTGTACATTCTGGCAGAGGCGAGGTTTGGCAACTCAAAAACTCGTGCAGAATGCAGCTATGGGATAATCAGCTGATTGGTAGCTGGTTAATCCCCCGGCTGAGTATATAAAAACCTGCAGCTCGCTGCGCTGGGGTGGGTGTTCAGAGTGAGAGCTATATTTAAAAGGGAGAACGGATAAGGATCAGTGAAGGCAGTTGCTCAGCCTGACCTTAGCGTTTGTTTGCATTCGAGATTTATTTTTGTTGAAACCTTTTCTTTTGTGTTTTTTGTTTAAATATTTATTTTTATTATTGTTTGAATAAATGGCGCCGCAGTGTCTTTTGCCCTGCAGTACTACTGCCTCGGTTCTGTGTCCTGCATTCTGGCCTGACGGCACCACTCGCCAGCCTGTCACAATCATATATGTTTCATATATATATATATATATATATATATATATATATATATATATATATATATATATATATATATATATGTATGTATTTGATATATTTAAATATGTTTCATATATGGAAAATGTAGGAACAATGTATGCATTGTAAAGCTATATATTTTAAATATATTAAATATATTTCCTTTCCATATGGGATATTAATGGCACCAGTAATAATAATTATAAAACAGCTCTAAATTTTGAAAATTGAAATAAAATGATAAAAATTTGAAAACAGCCATTTGTTCCATCTTATGTATTAACTTTATGAAGTCATACCAATTCATCATCGGTGACTTCAGTGTCAATTAGTCAACTCTTCCTATCGCCTCCACTTGTTTCCTGCAGGTGTCCGTTCCATCCACTCACTCTGATCTCTGATGAGAAATGCTCAGGAGCGCCCTGAGCGGCTCAGTGACAGCAGAACTGAGCAAACCGTTAAAGTGATTATTTTACTGAGCTGCTTTGAGGAGCTCACCTACATCACACACTCACTGTTCATGTGTTGCCTGCATGACCAACACCACTCAGTGTACCCTGCCAAAGTGACCAAGTCAAAAAAATACCCAAACAAACGTGAATGAGTCTGAATGAAAATAAACCTAAACCAAGAACTCTACTAATGAACTGTATTGTTCTGATTAGATTCAGGAACATGGCAAACATCTGAAAGAAACTGAAGAGGCAACACAGTCTTCTACACGTGAAAACAAGAACCTGCAGGTAGGACATGAAGAATAATGGACAGCTCATTAGACGCCAGTGCACACATACCTGTTATTACCATGTTATTACTGCATAATAGTATGGTAATAACCCAAATTAATTGGATAAATGCCAGTTTCACTGGAACCACCAAGTATTATTACTATTGCTGGAATAAGTACGTAATTAAAGGGGAACGTTTTTGTGTTTGTGTTACATGTTCCCATATGTTTAAGTTGGTTGTGTGTATTGTTTTTATTCATTTCTTCTGATATCCTGTCCACTATTGAATTGCAGTCTCTGGTGCTCTGTTCAGAAGAACTCTTCAGAAAAACTTTAGAACTACATTTCCCATCACCCCCCTCATCCATACATGAGCATGAGAATGAAGATCTTCTGAAGGGTACATGTGAAGTCATCTTGGAAATAGAGCAAAGTGGACTGCAATTGAATAGTGCAGAAAAGTGGTCAGGATGTCAAAAAATAAAAACAATACACACACACCTTACTTAAACAGTTGTAGCAACATGTGGGAACACGTAACACACACACACACACACACACACACACACGAAAAACCTTGAGTTCCCCCTGAAATGCTGTGGAATTGGAGCACTGTTTGAATCTTTCTGTTTTGTCCTTCACCTAAAAGGGCATGTGTGAATATCTACAGCGTGTGAACGAATCCGCAGAGGAACAGCTCAGAGCCTCACAGTCTGCCCTAGAGCAACACAAGACAAAGCGGGCCAATCAAGAACAACTGGTAAGTTTGATCAGTTAACAAGTTTACTGCCTAGCAATGTAGTTTCTATTCACTTACTCCGATATTAACATAAAGATGACACCTTGTTTCTTAGTTTCACTGTATCCTCTTTTATTTTGAATAGATTTCTGAGATTCAAACATCCATTCAGAGATGCGAGAAAATCTTTGAATCATGGAATGCAGAACCATTGAAGGTATGATTGGTGTTATTCTGTTGCCCAGTTAAAACCCAGGCAATTGTGCACAGAAAAAAGCAAAATTATGCAAAATTATCCAAAATTAAATGTATGTTTTTTGTATTTTTTTTTCAAATTAAATTAAACGCAACTCTATGTAAGCCTTCTTTAGAAATATATGCAGGCATTTTGTGTGTGTGTATATATATATATATATATATATATATATATATATATGCATAATAGCACATATAGTACATTGTATCACAGTATCTACTGTGGTGCTCTATCATTCCTTGGACAAAAATGAAAAAAGTGACCCAGCAGGACTGCATACAGGTGGTAGAGTACAATTGGCTAAGCGGCGCTCAAGTGTGGAGGGTTTCAGTCGACAGAGTAATCCTTGTCTAATCACTACACACCAGAGACTCCTGTGGTAACTGGGCACCTGCGAGCCGGCTGTTTTTCAACCAGAACTGCATTTCCTTCGACCCGATAGATAAGGTTGACCTCACGGTGAAAGAAAGAGTGAAAGAAAGCGGATGGCCTGACAGCCTGAAGCACGTTTCGGTGGACGCATGTGCTTGTCTTCGCCTCTCACTTGGAGTCAATGGGAGCTGCAGTGGTTAGACATGGTCTCCATCGCTCAATGTTCCCTTAATTGAACAAGAGTGACATAACACTTACTGGAAAAGCAACAAAAAACACATTAAAGGCATAAAATCTCCAACGCTACACTCATATTGCATATATCTAAGTTGGTTTGATGTTATCTATAACAAGATCATTTGGTATACTAGCTATTTAAAAGATTTGATCTAGTTCTGTATCCGTATGTAAACTATACCATTTCTTGGATATGAAACCAATTTAGGAAGCAGGAGTTTTGGAAAAGGACAGTCTTGAAGAGGCTGAATTCCAGGCTAAGCTGCAGTGGACTCTGGAAGAGAATGAAAGATTAAACCACGAGAAGGAAGAGGCAAGTAGAACTCTTGTATTCTGTACAAGAGAACACACCTGTATATGTGTAGAGCACTGGACTGCTCTGTGCTGGAACACAATGTTTAACACTGAAGGATTCTTGTTTTCTAGCTACTGAAAGAGGTGAAAGACAGGGAGAAACAACGCAGTAAGCTTACTGAGGAAATGAAAATGCTCCAAAAGATTTCCAAAGATATGGCAGATTCCATAGCCTGCAAAGACTGTGACATTGAGGTACACCACTGCTTAATATAATATATAAAAACAAAAGACTACTTCTTAAGTGACCTGCTGACAAAGCTGAAAAAGACAAACTCGTCAAATCACACTCGAGTGCTCCGCCAGTCAGCAGCCAGACTAAAAGGGGCAGTATTGCTGGAAAGAGAGAATGTTCCTGTATACGTAGTTCAGAAACAAAAAGTACATCCTCCAAATTTCTCTTCTTTGAAAATCGAAAGCGCCGTAAATTCAGGCCGATACTGTAACTTATTTATTAAATGTTACTTATTTATTTCACTTAAAATAGAGCATTGCCACTCCTTTCTGTTCACTAGTTATAGTATTTTTTTTTTTTTTATCTCAAATGGTTTTAATTCAATGTAAATGACTAATTTATGAAAACTGTGTACGACTTTGACTGCTTACAATCTACAGGCTTTATATGAGCAGATAAGCAAGCTGGGAGGTCTGAAGGCAGATGCTCAGTGTGAGACTGTGACGATTCAGGAAGGAAATGTCAATGGTGAGACTCCAGGTGCAGTGTAATCCCCGAGCAATGCAGCAGATAACTGAATATTTAAGGGGGTGGGGGCTAGAGTAGTGGTGCTAAACTGGCCCTTAAGATCTAGTCCATCTAGTCCAGTGCAAGGATTTTACTCCATACTCTCTATTCTAATTCTAATTCACTGAACCTGTTGATTAATATTTAATCAGTATTAATTGCTTTTAAACCACCTAAAAGTGCTCAATACGGTTTGTGTCCACACTACCGAGCGTTTAATGCCGTCCTCGAGAACCAGACTTGAGACTACCTCAGGAGGTGGTTTACAGTCCGGTTCTAAATAAGGTCGCATCAGTTAGTGCGTATTATCATATGTCTGGACGTTGTAATACCGATCTACGTATTTTGTGTATCCTCCAATATCCCAGAATCCTCAGTTTACGTGTGGCGCATGGCTATTGCAAATATTTACATTTCTTAAATGATTTCGCGCAAGAAGTTCACAATGTGACGTTGAAAGCAGTTTGTTTATGAAAGATGGTTAATAATTTCATAGAAGACGGTCGTGGGTCCTGCATGATACAGCAATATTTTTTTTAACTTTTGAGGAACTGAGTTAATGTAGTGTGAGAGACAGATCATTTGAAATGTGTATAATTAAAGTATTACGTTATAAACATATGATGATATGGAGATAGACTGGAGAAATGTTTCATTTCCGTGTAGGCTGTAACTAAAAATACCTCTTTGCATTTTTATTTTTTTTTTGCGTTATGGAAAAAACGATGCCTCGATGGTAAAAAATAAATAAAGTGAAATAAGTGAAATAGTCTTAAGATGTTTCATGCAAACAGGCACTGCCTTAGGGGAACTGGGTGTAAACTCCGGTGTGAGGTGGCGAGCTGTTGCTGTTAACATCAGAACATTGTAGGAAGCAGGTTTTAGGTCAAATAAACGTTAATTAACTTGTAAAATAAACGTTATTTAAATAAATGACATATAATAGGACCTACTGCCATATGTGACTGCATTTTTTCAGGAAAGTCAGAAGCACAATTTGTTCTACTAGCATAGAATCCACATTTTCTTGTTTGCAAACACTAGCTAGTGCATGGTGGGATAGTGTATTAAGTCCTATTAGCCACTGCACTACTAGAAATGAAACCACACTATTTTAATAATGTGTGAATGCATTAATACTGACTAAAGAGAAAGAGGTATTTCAGTGTGGGCACTTTGAGCTAGACTAATCTGAACGGTTTTGAGTTGGGTTCTCGAGATCGGTTTTGTAGTGTGGACCTGATTAGAATAAAGAGCAGGACTGGTATGGATGTCGAGGGCCAGAGCTGAGTACCACCAAACTGGAGTTTGAACAAACACATTTACTCTTTCAGAGAATCAAATGAAGAAGACAGGTAAACAGATCAACATCGTTTCACAGGTAAGTCTAATTCATTCAAATTCATTCTAGTCCATTTGAATTAACTGGCTTTTGTAATTAAATAGCTATCCTTTTTTTAAGCATTTGAAGGTGATTATTTTTTATGCTGCTTTTATTAAATTGCTCTGCAATTTTGCACTATTAATAGTTTCTTAGCAGACGTTCTTATCCAGGGAGACTTGCAATTATTACAAGATATCACATAATTTTTTTACATATAATTAGGCATTTCTACAATTTTCTTTTTTAACTGGAGCAATCTGGTTAAAGTACCTTTCTCAAGGTTACAGCAGCAGTGTGTCCCCCACCTGGATTCCACAGTCCTAACCACTACTCCACACTGCTGCCCACTATTGAGATACATTATACATGTGCTGGGCAAAAATGAAATAAACTACACTAAGCATGCATTAAATAGGGTGGTAAAGATGTGTTTTCTGAATGTGTACGATGTACTCTCCATTCATTTAAATCTAGATCCAACTGACAGCAAAGGCAGAAGAACGAGACAGAAATCTGGCCAAACTAGCAGATGAAGAGAAAGCCAGACGTGAGATGGAAGGTACATGTCCTGTTCGCTTTCTTGCTTCTCTAATAATGAACTCCCTCCCAGTTATTACATTAGAATTACACTGGGGATCTGTGTTACAGAGAAAAGAAGAAACCTGGAGCACAGAAACCTCAAGACTGCCCAACACAAACTGGAGATACTGAGGGATCTGTATGAGCAAACATGGAACACTCTCCGACAGTGAGTATTCATGCTGCTGGGAGGGGCTACAGAGGAGACTCAACTGCCATTTTATGGACATCTGAAGTTGTGAAGCACTAAAGGAGACTTGAGATCAATGACAAATGTTTCAGCTCCAAGTCGATTTCAATAGAGTCTTAAGAGTTGAACTTCACCTTGTTAAAGGGGAAATAAAGTTGTTTTGTGTGTGTTACTGTACATGTTCTCATATGTTGCTACAACTGTTAAAGTAAGATGTGTGTATTGTTTTTTGACATCCTGACCAATTTTGTAGTGTACAGTGCTCTGTTTCCAAGATGGCTTCACATGTACCCTTCAGAAGAACTTCAGAACTACATTTCCCATCACCCCCCATCACACATACAGCAGACGATGAAGGGTACATGTGTCTTGGAAACAGGGCACTGTAGACTGCAATTTAATAGTGTCAAAAAGTGGTCAGGTTGTTGAAAAAAAATACTGTGGAGTATTGGGGGTGTTACCGCATATACTCTGCAGGTCAAAGGACAGAGGGCTTAGTAAGGTTGTGAGGGCGGGGTTTCAGTTAGTAATATGACGGTTTGTAATGGAGCTGGTGACACATGTGGGATGTTAATAAAGTCATAAAGAAAGAGTTCAACAAATAAATACCTCTGGCGTGAACAGTTTACAAATACACACACCTTACTTACAGAGCTGTGGGGAACTTGATTTCCCCTTTAATGAATTCAACTGTTTTGAGTGGTTAATAGCTGTGGATAACAAGTCTAAAATCTTTCAGAAAACTCCTTCAGGAAGAGCACAGGCATGGAGAAAAGGAGGAGAGACTGTTTGAAGGCAATGGAAATCCAGTACAGGCAAACAAGGAACTAAAGATTTACAAGGAAAGATTGCACAAAATCCAGGAGAAACTAAAGAATACACAGTATTCCTATGCATACCAGGTAGGGCAGAATATCAGATCTGAGCAGCTGTGGACTGCTATTAACCTTCCTGCTGCCTATCCCATGATTTCAACTTGCTGCACAGGTTGGTCAAAATCTGCCAATCCCCCCTGTGCAGAATAGTGTGGAATGCTCTGTGCATTTGCAAACTTTATTTAGCTTTTTAGTTGGCCTTTCTGCTGTTTTCAAAGAAATGAATGTTATAGTTTGTTTGGCAATCTGTCATGCCCTCCAACTAAATATTGGTTGTTTCAGCAGTATACGTATACCCTTTAATGGAAAAAATCTGTATACAGCACATGGGATTGCACTGCACACAGCACTGTATATACCTATATATCTTGCAATGAGAAAGCACCACGTTTGAAATTGCAATACACAAATGATGTTGTACAGTTTACGTGCAGTCATTGTTATGGAAAGTAGAATCATCTTTGTGTACAGTATTACTATACTGCATGTTAAAATATAGCACTATGTGTTGATCATTGAAGCTGTAAGAAATACAGATATACTGTAAACATGTATCATGTCAACAACAGAAACTATTGTTTTGAAAACTGTCCAAAATGTTTACCTGGGGGCTAAGAATGAAAAATCTGAATTAGAGAGAATCTTTATGTGTTACATGTCCCCATACGTTGCTACTGTTTAAGTAAAGTGTGTGTATTTTTAATTTGTTTTACATCCTGACCACCTTTTACATTATTAAATTTCAGTCTACATGCTCTGTTTCCAAGATGGCTTCACATGTACCTTTCAGAAGAACGTCAGAACTACATTTCCCATCACCCCCATCATTCATACATGAGCAAGAGGATGATGGGAACTATAGTTCTGACATTCTTCTGAAGGGTACTTGTGAAGCCATCTTGGAAATGAAGCACAGTGTAGTGCAATTTAATAGTGTAAAAAAGTGGTCAGGATGTCGAAAAAATAAAAACACACAACTTACTTAAACAATTGTAGCAGAAAATAGGAACAAGTAACACACACACACACAAACTACTTGAGATCCCCTTTGAATTGCAAAGTTCACATCTATGTTTTCGATGCCCTGACAGAAATGAATCTTCTCTCTTATAGAATCTGTCTTGTGAGAAGGCAGTGCATGAGAAATGGGTAAGTGTTTTGTGACTCCTCCATTTCACAGAACAGTGCTGATCTCTTTAAGCAGAGTTGCTTCCTAATGCTACCCTCTATCCCTCTCTGTATTGTCACAGCTTCAGAAACGAGCTGCTGAACGGGCTCTGCAAGTGCAGAAGGATGAAAATGCAAACCTTCGACAAAAGTGCGTCCGCCCTGAATTACATTTTGTATCATTTTACATTGTCCATTAAGGTTCAGTGGCTGAAATAGTTTCCTATTTTTCAGACTAGTCGAGGCTCACATCAGGCTTGGGGATGTGCAAAGAGCTTCAGCAATTCGATTGACCCCCACCCACCGAGTGACACAGAGCCTCCCCCAGCACAGCAGTGAGAGCTGGTTTTATTATTGCATTAATATGTACACATACTGCCTGTTGATTAAGATCTGCTATATATCTTTTTCATTGCACACTACCAGTGGAAATGCAATGCATATTATGAATTGAATGGTTAAGTGGTGTGCACAATGTCTTTAATTCTATAAGTCAGGCCATGTTTTCATTCATTATTTCATACATGTATTTTATAAAGATTTGAGAATACAGTAAATGATCTCAAAATGTATCCCATCATCATGTGTCAGAGGAATGCAAAGCTAATCTGGGTGCCCCACATAATATGTAAATTTATTAGAATTCAACAGCTACAGTATATACAGAGCTTGAGGTCATCGTTCCTTTTGGTTCTTGGCAGATTATAGTTAAGGAGAATCTTTTTTTTTCCCCCTCAGAGTGACTGCTTTTATTACTCTTTGGAATATAGAATTATTTAATGTTATCACTGCTAATCTTACAAGTTTACAAACTTCAGAAAGGTCTTTAAATCAATAAAAAGATATGTTCAGTTAAGCCTAAGGAGGTACTGAGCTGCTCTGATTGTCTGTAAGGAACTATTTTATCTGCTTAAAGAGTTAACTAGTTCACTTTTATTGCTTTAATGGATTTGAATTCTATTCTTTGCCCAGGAGCCTGTGTCCAACCTCTGACTGCAAGTGAAACTCCATTAGATGATCCGGTAAAGTCAAGAGATTATTAGATACTTATGGGAATGACTTTGTGTGGTTACTCTTTCATTTGTCAGTCTTTATTGTTCTTCTGATAAGGCTTTGAACAAACTGTCTATTATTCAATCTAGAAATTGCTGCACATCTTTCTGGAAATGAAGTTGCTTTGTTTGCAAGGGGATGCATGTTTTTGTGAACTGCAGTTATTGATGCTGATGAGTGCTTTGTGTTTCAGAAGAATGCAGCAGCTGGAATCCCATCATCAAGTCCAGGCACACTGATGGCAGGATCTTCCTGTTCTGCTTCTTCTAAGAAGAGATCTGCCCCCCGACCAATAAATGCATCTGCTTTTTCATCTGTGAGTGGAACTGCTGCTCAACCAATGAGGGAAGCTGCATTTCCTCCAAATAGACCTGCCATTCAACCAATGAATAGACCTACTGGTCAACCAATGAATGAATTCCTATCAATGAATAGACCTTTCCATCCACCAATGGATCAATCTGAAATTCAACCAATGAATAGACCTCCTTATCCACCACTAGACAGACACACCTATCCACCAATGAACAGACCTCCTTATCCACCACTAGACAGACACACCTATCCACCAATGAATAGACCTCCTTATCCACCACTAGACAGACACACCTATCCACCAATGAATAGACCTCCTTATCCACCACTAGACAGACACACCTATCCACCAATGAATAGACCTCCTTATCCACCACTAGACAGACACACCTATCCACCAATGAATAGACCTCCTTATCCACCACTAGACAGACACACCTATCCACCAATGAATAGACCTCCTTATCCACCACTAGACAGACACACCAATCCACCAATGAATAGACCTCCTCATCCACCACTAGACAGACACACCTATCCACCAATGAATAGACCTCCTCATCCACCACTAGACAGACACACCTATCCACCAATGAATATACCTACTTATCCACCAATAGACACACACCTATCCACCAATGAATAGACCTCCTTATCCACCACTAGACAGACACACCTATCCACCAATGAATAGACCTCCTTATCCACCACTAGACAGACACACCTATCCACCAATGAATAGACCTCCTTATCCACCACTAGACAGACACACCTATCCACCAATGAATAGACCTCCTTATCCACCACTAGACAGACACACCTATCCACCAATGAATAGACCTCCCCTCCAACAGTAAATAGATCCACCTAACTAACCACTCAACCAGTGACTAGAATGCCCCCCTCCTTCAATGAACAGACCCACACTTCCATCTTTCTCTAATGAAGCTCTACAAGGACAGATCTCCACACCAAAGAGCAGCTCTTCCACAGCACCACCATCGCCAGGCAGATCTACTCCCCCGATGTGTTACTGGAGACACGGCAGCAGCTCCAGTGACTGCTCCAATTCCTCCACTTTCTTTCAATTCCACCCATGAATTACTCTGCAGATCTTCAGGCTCTGTAATCAACCAAGCACACTCAAGAGCTTTGCAGTAGAGTCTGACATGTTTACCAATTGTAATAATCTTGTTTAAATGAATAAATATACCATACCACTTCCTGTGTCAGACTGTGCAAACCCTTCAGCAAATATTGCCTTTCAAATTTCACAGTAATCCTAACCACATGCCTGTGTCATAAATGATGGTAGTATAGTAGTAATAAGGAGTGACAGCTGGTGTGAATGAGTGGTTATGAAGGACTTTTGATGTATAATTCTACAAAGTTATAGAATATAAAGAAAGACATTCCAAGTTCAGAAAAAGTAACTGCGTAAACCTGTTCCCTAACTGTGTGTGTAAAGCATAAGGGCTGGCTTTTGAAAGTCAAATTTCATCACATTTGGAAGTATTTGTGTAATACATTTCTATGTTTCCTTCAAATTATCCAATAATGTTCTGTAAGTGTCAGTATTTGGTTTTTACTACTGTTATAATAATAATATTGATCATTTTAAAGAACATATGGTATATGTTATTTCCATTTGACTTTCCAAACATTATCCATCTTGTACTGATGGGAAGCTCGTCAATCACAGTTAGGAGCATAACAAGTAGAAGGGAGTCAACATCACCAGTGAGTTGAGGTACAAACCGAGCCCATTTATTTATTCGGTTTGTAGTAGGAATGAGACCATACATAGTCAGGTCACATGGCTCCTTTCTCTAACATACATATTAGAAGATTGGATTTTAGCTTTACCAACTAAACCAGGAGGTACTGTATTAGAGTCTCCCGAAGGCACCTGGCTCTCCCTGCACGCGTCTCCCAACAGTATAAAAATGTATTAAGGAGTGACGATGTCATCAGACTACAGGATAGATGAACAGACAGTTCACAATTTAAAAAGAAGAAAGATTTGTTTATTTCATACGCATAACTCTAACTATTTATCGGCTAATCTGAAAAATCAATGAAAAACAATTATTTCAAAGAATTAGATAAAACAATGGTGGAGAGATTCAAAAACAAATAAACAGTACTGTACACTGGTGACTTGAAGTCCGGTATATTTAGTATTCCAAGTTATCGGTTTTCTTTTTCCAGCTCTTTACCTCCCTTTAAACATTAATTAACAGTTATTAAGTCAATAAATGGTATATTTGATCAGTGAAATGTTATTTAAATTAGCAGAAGAAAACGAACGCAATGAAATTCAGCAATGATTAGACTGAGCCCGAATGAAATGCAGGTCCGGAATCAGGCAAGATCAATGCATGTCCTTTTTAACTCAATCAAAACATAGAAGGGTAAATTGAACCAATGTCCTTTGGTAATTAAATATTGATTAAGAAAGTAAATCAGCTCAAATTATGTTTATAGGGACATCACAGGGTTATCAAAAATAAAGAAAGCAAAACGCGGAACACTAAGTATACTAGATGTGTTTTTCTATGTGTTTCTGTTGAATCCAGATCATCCTCCCCCATATTACTCTGAATAATGGAGAGTTGACTAGAATTGCTGCTTAACAATCCAAAGCAGAGACTACTAACCTGCACAGGGGCGCTGAGAGTTTGCACAGATCCTGTACTGGACACTGTCTCTGGATCCAAGTTCAAATCTGGAAGGGGATTCAAAAGAGATTTTGTGATGACAGGAACAATAGATTTGTTGTGTGTTTTAATAAAGGCCAACACATGCGGGACATCAGTAATTTCAATCACAGATTCTAATCTAGAAACCCACTATTCCACTCAAAACAACACAAGCAATTGTATTTTTGTTATCCATATTAACCCTTCAGCTATGGCTGTACTGTAATTGCATGTGATCTAATGCATCACTATATAGGCAGGACGGAGGAAACTAGAAAGAACACTATAGACACCATTTCTAGTATATCTGAAGAGGATGAATATCTATATAAGGATAGGCTTAAAAAAGCTGAAAAAAACTTCATATTTCATAAAATTAAAAAGTCTCTTTTCATAACACCAATTTGTTTTCCATGTGGCAGGGCTTTTATCAAGTGAGATGCTGGCTTGGTTTAAAATGTCATGACTTATCTTCTACTGTCATGACTTATTTAAGGTGGTATGGCTGACTTACAATTTTAGATAGTTTTGGTTTATATTTAATTTAACAATTCCTGCTTTGAAACTTCATGTTGTATTTGATTGTTTTTGTATAATTTGTTATATTGTTATTCAAACATAAACTAAACAGAAACCAAAACTATCTAAAATAGTAATCCAGCTGTACCACCTTAAATAAGTCATGACAGCAGACAAATGTCCTGAAAGTTTCCCCGCATGTAAATCAAGTCATTGTTTCATGGGGCTTCATCACCAGGCTGGATTCAGAACTTCCACCCTGAGACTGCTGATAGTTCACACATTACCCTTGCTTGTAGAACAGCAGGCTTGATAGAGAAATAGAATAATAATAATAACATGATGATGTGAGCAGCAGGCACCTGGCTCCAGCTGGTATCCTTCGTTGTGGAAACTGCCCTCCAGCTGCACACAGGGAAGAGTCTGCAGAGCGGGGAAAAAAAATATCACAATGGATTCCAGCATCGCTGTTCATTAATGGAGTGGAAACATTCAAGTGTACCATTCGAGGCTTGTGGTTTATTGGGAAATCTGTCCTGAGTGAAATAAAAGCTGTATAGCACAACCTATTGTTCAGGATCCTCTTTATACAAATCTTTACATACAACATGTAAATATGGTACTTAAAATATTAACATAACACTACTTGTTAATTACTACCTGTCAAAATGTAACTTCTAAAAACAAAATTCATTTCATAAACAACAATCAATAATTTGACAATAAAGGTAACTAGCCTTGGGCTGCATTCTTATCCAATGTATGCTGATGTTTGTAAACGTGGCAGGAAATATTACCCCACTTCCCTGCTCACTGAGTGAACACTGAGTGCTCTCTCTCACCTCCCTCCTATCGACTCCTTTTCACAACTCTCCGTAGAATCTGCTACCTCCACCCTCTTCTCCTCACTCATCTCCTCCCTCGACTCCCTCTGTCCCCTCACCTCCCGACCTGCTCGCCCCTCCCCTCCCCATCCCTGTCTCTCCTCTGCGCTCCGCTCGGCAAGAATCACACTGCGATCAGCTGAAAAGAAATGGAAGAGAACCAAACTCCCTGCTGCCCTAGACCTTTACCGCACTCTCCTCTCCTCCTTCTCCTCTACTCTCTCCTCTGCTAAATGTGCTTATTTCCAATCTGTAATCAAAGCCTCCACTAACAACCCACGTAAACTATTCTCTACCTTCTCCTCCCTTCTAAACCCTATTTCCCTCCTCCTCCCTCCTCTATCTCCCCTGACCACTTTGCCTCCTTCTTCTCTTCTAAAATCTCAGATATCCGCAAACTCTTTAACACCTCTCCCTCCCCCGCACCCCCTCCTGCTCCAACCCCTACACCCACTACATCCCCTACTAACTCGCCCTCCTTCTCCACCTTCTTGCCCCTCTCAGACTCTGACCTCTCCTCCCTGCTCCAGGGTCACAAACCCACCACGTGTGCCTTAGACCCCCTCCCCACTCACCTCTTTCAAGCTGCTGCTCCTGCTCTACCCCCCTTCATCTCCTCCCTCCTCAACACCTCTCTACTTTCTGGTATCTTTCCCTCTGCCTTCAAAAAAGCCTCTATCACTCCCCTCCTCAAAAAACCTACCCTCAACCCCACCTCCCTCCAGAGCTACCATCCTGTCTCCCTCCTACCCTTCCTCTCCAAAACCCTTGCGCGGACTGTACAACGCCAGCTCTCTGCTTTCCTGTCCAACCACTCTCTGCTTGACCCTCTCCAATCTGGCTTCCGCTCTGCTCACTCCACTGAAACCGCCCTCCTGTCTGTCACCAACTCACTGAAGTGTGCCCGAGCTGCCTCTCTCTCCTCTGTCCTAATTCTCCTTGACCTCTCTGCTGCCTTTGACACTGTTGATCACTCTATTCTACTGTCATCTCTTGCTGACCTGGGGATCTCTGGCACTGCTTTGGCCTGGTTCTCCTCCTACCTCTCCAACCGCACTTACCAGGTAACCTGGCGTGGAGCAACCTCCCCACCTCACCCTCCCTTAACTGGAGTCCCCCAAGGGTCAGTCTTGGGTCCTCTCCTGTTCTCTCTCTACACCCGCTCCCTGGGCCCCCTCATCGCATCCTATGGTTTCTCATACCATTTCTATGCTGATGATGCTCAGATTTTCCTCTCCTTCCCCACCTCTGACTCCACCATCTCCTCCCGTATCTCTACCTGTCTGTCTGCTATTTCCTCCTGGATGCGCTCGCATCACCTCAAACTCAACCTCTCTAAATTTGACCTCCTTTTCTTTCCCTCCTCCTCCCCCTCCTCTGATCTCTCTATCTCTGTTCCTCTGGAATCTACCACACTCTCTCCCTCTTCCTCCGCTAAGAACCTTGGAGTCACCCTGGACCCCTGCCTCTCTTATTCCCAGCACATCTCCACTCTGGCACGCACTTGCCAATTCTTCCTCAGCAACATACGAAGAATCCGACCCTTCCTCACCAACTATGCTACCCAGCTCCTGGTCCAGGCCCTGGTACTCTCCCGCCTAGACTACTGCAACTCCCTCCTGGCTGGCCTCCCTGCGTCCGCCACCCGTCCGCTCCAGCTCATCCAGAACTCTGCTGCCCACCTGGTGTTCTCTCTGCCTCGCTTCGCCCACGCTACTCCACTACTCCGCTCGCTCCACTGGCTCCCGATCACCGCTCGCATCCAGTTCAAGACTCTTGTACTAGCCTACAGATGCCTTGACCAGACTGCACCCAGCTACCTCCAGACCCTCATCTCTCCCTACACCCCCACTCGACCTATCCGCTCCGCCTGCACTAGAAGACTGGCTCTACCTCCGCTACGCTCCCCTGCCTTAAATAACTATTTGTATTAGAATAAAAGGTGATAAAGAGGGTTGTAGTTTTGCTGTATTATGTGTAGTGGGTTGAACCTCACGACTGATTCATTTGGTGGAACGACCTTCCTACAGATGTCAGGACTGCCCAGTCCCTGACCACATTTCAGCGCCTCCTTAAGACTCACCTCTTCAAACAGCACCTGTAGAACCCCTCTGTTGTATCCTGGGACACTATCACCCTTCATTTAAATGTGCTTTATTTTGCTCTTATCTGCCCCCTATTTTACTGCATTTAATCCTGTACTTCAGAATACTGTAATCTGCCAAGTGTTTAACCTGTAGTATTTTGTATTTAATCATATCCTGATGTAACTATCACTATTTAATCATATCCTGATGTAACTATCACTATTATCTGCTGTATTATTGAATTGTGGTTTGTCACACTTGAACAAAAATTATTGTATTTCTTGCTCTTATTGTATTACTTGTATTGTAACACTTGAAATGTATTTGCTTGCGATTGTAAGTCGCCCTGGATAAGGGCGTCTGCTAAGAAATAAATAAATAAATAATAATAATAATAATAATAATAATAATAATAACACTCCATGCCAGCCAAAGAAAGAAAGGAATGAATTATTTCATA
>NW_026708647.1:0-40869 GCF_902713425.1 Acipenser ruthenus
CACACTGTATCAATGCCTGCTATTCTGTTTCTCGCATGGTGAACGCCCCCTGTGTGAGTGGAGTGAGTCATGCTTGTTGTGTCTCGTGCTTTGTGTCCCCTTGCAGCACCCGTACCCTTCAGAAGAACAGAAGAAGCAGTTGGCTCAGGACACTGGCCTCACTATCCTGCAGGTCAATAACTGGTGAGTCTCCGCCATGCAAACTGGGACCAGTTACAGCTTCAACCAAACACTCATCCCTTAGAAAAGTTCACTGCAGTATTTTTGCAGTCCCCCCCCCCACCCACCCACCCACCCACCCACGCTTATACTGTGCATTTACCCTGGTTTGCCATGTTTATTTACACGCTTTACCACACCTCTCTGTGCTTTACAATGCTTCCCTATGCTTTACCACACCTCTCTGTGCTTTACAATGCTTCCCTATGCTTTACCAGACCTCTCTGTGCTTTACAATGCTTCCCTATGCTTTACCAGACCTCTCTGTGCTTTACAATGCTTCCCTATGCTTTACCAGACCTCTCTGTGCTTTACAATGCTTCCCTATGCTTTACCACACCTCTCTGTGCTTTACAATGCTTCCCTATGCTTTACCACACCTCTCTGTGCTTTACAATGCTTGCCTATGCTTTACCAGACCTCTCTGTGCTTTACAATGCTTCACCATACCTCTCTGTGCTTTACAATGCTTCCCTATGCTTTACCATACCTCTCTGTGCTTTACAATGCTTCCCTATGCTTTACCACACCTCTCTGTGCTTTACAATGCTTCCCTATGCTTTACCACACCTCTCTGTGCTTTACAATGCTTCCCTATGCTTTACCACACCTCTCTGTGCTTTACAATGCTTCCCTATGCTTTACCACACCTCTCTGTGCTTTACAATGCTTCCCTATGCTTTACCACACCTCTCTGTGCTTTACAATGCTTCCCTATGCTTTACCACACCTCTCTGTGCTTTACAATGCTTCCCTATGCTTTACCAGACCTCTCTGTGCTTTACAATGCTTGCCTATGCTTTACCAGACCTCTCTGTGCTTTACAATGCTTCACCACACCTCTCTGTGCTTTACAATGCTTCCCTATGCTTTACCATACCTCTCTGTGCTTTACAATGCTTCCCTATGCTTTACCAGACCTCTCTGTGCTTTACAATTATTATTTTTTATTATTATTATTATTTATTTCTTAGCAGACGCCCTTATCCAGGGCGACTTACAATTGTTACAAGATATCACATTATACATTATTTCACATTATACAGATATCACATTATTTTTACATACAATTACCCATTTATACAGTTGGGTTTTTACTGGAGCAATCTAGGTAAAGTACCTTGCTCAAGGGTACAACAGCAGTGTCCCCCACGGGGGATTGAACCCACAACCCTCCGGTCAAGAGTCCAGAGCCCTAACCACTACTCCACACTGCTTGCCTATGCTTTACCGTACCTCTGTGCTTTACATCTCTCTCTCTCTCTCTCTCTGCAGGTTCATTAATGCTCGACGGCGCATCGTGCAGCCCATGATTGACCAGTCGAACCGCTCAGGTGAGCTCACTGACCCCCAAACAACAGGAAACACTTCATTTACTCACAGGCCGTTACCCATTCCAGAGAACTGCTTTAATGTAGATTAATTTTGCAATAAATTGAATCTGTATTATTATTATTATTATTATTATGATGATTCATTTGATTATGATTTTGTAGCTATTGATGGTTTAACAGCTCATTTCATTGTGCACTCACTGTGTTTCTCGATGCTCTTCTCCTATAGGTCAGGGCACACCCTACAGTCCTGACGGGCAGCCAATGGGAGGCTACATCATGGAGGGACAGCAGCACATGGGGATCCGCCCACCAGGTGAGACACAGAAGTTAATACCCATCACAAACTAATCTGCTTTACCAGACCTCTCTGCGCTTTACAATGCTTCCCTATGCTTTACCAGACCTCTCTGCGCTTTACAGTGCTTCCCTATGCTTTACCATACCTCTCTGTGCTTTACAATGCTTGCCTATGCTTTACCATACCTCTATGTGCTTTACAATGCTTCCCTATGCTTTACCATACCTCTCTGTGCTTTACAATGCTTCCCTATGCTTTACCAGACCTCTCTGTGCTTTACAATGCTTCCCTATGCTTTACCACACCTCTCTGTGCTTTACAATGCTTCCCTATGCTTTACCAGACCTCTCTGTGCTTTACAATGCTTGCCTGTGCTTTACCAGACCTCTCTGTGCTTTACAATGCTTCCCTGTGCTTTACCATACCTCTCTGTGCTTTACAATGCTTCCCTATGCTTTACCAGACCTCTCTGTGCTTTACAATGCTTCCCTATGCTTTACCAGACCTCTCTGTGCTTCACAATGCTTGCCTATGCGTCACCATGCTTTCGCTGTGCTGCATTACACTGTGCTGTGCTTTTTCTGTGGGAAACTTTTATAAGGGGACTGTCTGATAATATTTGCTGTGCTGTAGGGTAGCACTCTTTCTGAGCCCTCTCTCTCTCTCTCTCTCTCAGGTCTGCAGGGAATGGCGTCTCTGGGTTCGGAGTACCCCGGGGGTGCGATGGGGCTCGGCCTGGCCCAGCCTGGATACCCCCCGGGCCCGCTGGCCCCCCACGCGGCCCCCTCCCTGCGGCACCCCCCCTCCCTGCACTCCTACCCCCCACCGCACCCCGCCATGCTGCTGCATGGCCCCCCCGGCGCACACGGAGCCCACCACGTGCTGTCAGCCGCGAGCCCGGGGGAGCAGCTGCTGGGGGGGCAGACCATGGACATCCACGCACACTAGAGACCCACACAGCCCTGCCTGTCTGTCTGGAGCTCCCACTGGAACTAGAGACCCACACAGCCCTGCCTGTCTGTCTGGAGCTCCCACTGGAACTAGAGACCCACACAGCCCTGCCTGTCTGTCTGGAGCTCCCACTGGAACTAGAGACCCACACAGCCCTGCCTGTCTGTCTGGAGCTCCCACTGGAACTAGAGACCCACACAGCCCTGCCTGTCTGTCTGGAGCTCCCACTGGAACTAGAGACCCACACAGCCCTGCCTGTCTCTCTGAAACTCCCACTGGAACTAGAGACCCACACAGCCCTGCCTGTCTCTCTGAAACTCCCAGTGGAACTAGAGACCCACACAGCCCTGCCTGTCCGTCTAGAGCTCCCACTGGAACTAGAGACCCACACAGCCCTGCCTGTCTCTCTGAAACTCCCACTGGAACTAGAGATCCACACAGCCCTGCCTGTCCATCTGGAGCTCCCACTGGAACTAGAGACCCACACAGCCCTGCCTGTCCATCTGGAGCTCCCACTGGAACTAGAGACCCACACAGCCCTGCCTGTCTGTCTGGAGCTCCCACTGGAACTAGAGACCCACACAGCCCTGCCTGTCTCTCTGGAGCTCCCACTGGAACTAGAGACCCACACAGCCCTGCCTGTCCCTCTGGCCCTCCTAGGCAAGGACACACACGCAGGCACTAGAGACTCACACAGCCCTGTCCGTCCCTCCGACCATCTGCAGCTACAGATATAAAGGGTGACGAGAAAAGACAATGACATAGCTGGAGTAACAACAGAATAATAGCGAACTACCTACAGCAACTACCTAAAGCCTTGTTAATGCCCACGACGCAGAATATAAATAAATAAATAAATAAATAACAAAAGCTTTACCGAGCCCTGCAGTTTGCAGCCCCTCAGGAACAGCGGTTCTAGAGTGCGCGTGATCCGAGCTGCTCTAGAACCCACTTGTTGTTAGCATTGCACGTTCTAGACTGCAGTCACAGGTGGAACTCCAGAGTCAGAGAGAGACAGAGGGAGAGAGAAAACTTCACACTCCACCACGAGGCAGCTCCTAAAGACTTCTTCAAACTTGTAAACGTTCCGGTTTCGGGGCAAGCGTCATTTTGGATTGGATGCGGGTGTAGGGGGCTACTGGATTCCTCCCCCCCCCCCAGCCTCCTTAATAAAAGCCCCCTAAAGACTTGAACCCCTCCAGCCTCACAAGGCAGCTCTGCTCCAGCAGAACTCCCTGAGAAAGGCTGGCTCTTGTCTCTCACGCTGCGGTTAACCTGGCTGGTTGGAGGAAATCAGACAACGAGAAAACTGTGGGGCATCCTGTGGACGCCAGGGCGTGTGTGTGCCTCCGTCAATTCCTGCTTTTGTTTATTCCCCTCTTTTGCTGGGAAGCGGGATAAAGACTCCCACCCGCCCACCCCAGATATACACCTAAAGAAAGAACGAAACAACGAAAAAGACGGAGAAGAGTTGGCTGGGCTCCAACCTTCACTTCTCTACTGGGCTTCATTCACCTCCTTTATTGAGTCCAATCTTGCTGCGAGTAAAACCGAATAGATTTGTTTTAATCGGAGAGACCAAATCTTAAACCCTGGACTCAGAGACATTGACAGGCACAGTGACCCATCTCTTAAACCCTGGACTCAGAGACATTGACAGGCACAGTGACCCATCTCTTAAACCCTGGACTCAGAGACATTGACAGGCACAGTGACCCATCTCTTACACCCTGGACTCAGAGACATTGACAGGCACAGTGACCCATCTCTTACACCCTGGACTCAGAGACATTGACAGGCACAGTGACCCATCTCTTAAACCCTGGACTCAGAGACATTGACAGGCACAGTGACCCATCTCTTACACCCTGGACTCAGAGACATTGACAGGCACAGTGACCCATCTCTTAAACCCTGGACTCAGAGACATTGACAGGCACAGTGACCCATCTCTTACACCCTGGACTCAGAGACATTGACAGGCACAGTGACCCATCTCTTACACCCTGGACTCAGAGACATTGACAGGCACAGTGACCCATCTCTTACACCCTGGACTCAGAGACATTGACAGGCACAGTGACCCATCTCTTACACCCTGGACTCAGAGACATTGACAGGCACAGTGACCCATCTCTTACACCCTGGACTCAGAGACATTGACAGGCACAGTGACCCATCTCTTACACCCTGGACTCAGAGACATTGACAGGCACAGTGACCCATCTCTTACACCCTGGACTCAGAGACATTGACAGGCACAGTGACCCATCTCTTACACCCTGGACTCAGAGACATTGACAGGCACAGTGACCCATCTCTTACACCCTGGACTCAGAGACATTGACAGGCACAGTGACCCATCTCTTACACCCTGGACTCAGAGACATTGACAGGCACAGTGACCCATCTCTTACACCCTGGACTCAGAGACATTGACAGGCACAGTGACCCATCTCTTACACCCTGGACTCAGAGACATTGACAGGCACAGTGACCCATCTCTTACACCCTGGACTCAGAGACATTGACAGGCACAGTGACCCATCTCTTACACCCTGGACTCAGAGACATTGACAGGCACAGTGACCCATCTCTTACACCCTGGACTCAGAGACATTGACAGGCACAGTGACCCATCTCTTACACCCTGGACTCAAAGACATTGACAGGCACAGTGACCCATCTCTTACACCCTGGACTCAGAGACATTGACAGGCACAGTGACCCACGTACAGCAAATTTAAAAACCAGAGACAGACAGAGAGATATCGGTTTTGTTTTGTTTATAAAGAAAAAAAAAAAAGTTACAAAAAAAAAATATTAAGTTAAACTTGTATGATTTTTTCATTGTTGTTGCTTGTAATGTTTTCTCTGATTTTTATGATAAAGATCTCATTTGAAGAAAAAAAAAAAACAGGAAGCATCTGTCTGTGTGTTTTATTCTTTTACTCTCCTCGTCCTCCAGATCAGCATCCTTATAAAGCTGGGCTGGATCTCATCAATATCAGGGTCTAGTGCTATATATTATAAAGACATTTCAGAGGGCTGGATCGCATCAATATCAGGGTCTAGTGCTATATATTATAAAGACATTTCAGAGGGCTGGATCGCATCAATATCAGGGTCTAGTGCTATATATTATAAAGACATTTCAGAGGGCTGGATCGCATCAGTATCAGGGTCTAGTGCTGTATATTATAAAGACATTTCAGAGGGCTGGATCGCATCAATATCAGGGTCTAGTGCTGTATATTATAAAGACATTTCAGAGGGCTGGATCGCATCAATATCAGGGTCTAGTGCTATATATTATAAAGACATTTCAGAGGGCTGGATCGCATCAATATCAGGGTCTAGTGCTATATATTATAAAGACATTTCAGAGGGCTGGATCGCATCAATATCAGGGTCCAGTGCTATATATTATAAAGACATTTCAGAGGGCTGGATCGCATCAATATCAGGGTCTAGTGCTATATATTATAAAGACATTTCAGAGGGCTGGATCGCATCAATATCAGGGTCCAGTGCTATATATTATAAAGACATTTCAGAGGGCTGGATCGCATCAATATCAGGGTCTAGTGCTATATATTATAAAGACATTTCAGAGGGCTGGATCGCATTAATATCAGGGTCTAGTGCTATATATTATAAAGACATTTCAGTGGGCTGGATCGCATCAATATCAGGGTCTAGTGCTATATATTATAAAGACATTTCAGAGGGCTGGATCGCATCAATATCAGGGTCTAGTGCTATATATTATAAAGACATTTCAGAGGGCTGTCTGCATTGCTATTGAAGATCATGAAGGGTATAGTCAGCACACTGTGGTCCCATTCTAGCAGCCTTGTCCCATTGTAGCTGCCCTATACTTGTGCTAGCATTGCCCCTCAGTATAATACAGAACCATGATTGCATTGCCATTGCAGTGCTGTCTGTCTGTCTGTCTGTCTGTCTGTGTGTCTGCATTGCCATGGAAGATCATTTAGGAAGGGTGTCACTCTGTGTCTTAGTTTGTGTATATGGCTCAGTATGTGATTCAGTGTCTCCCTCTCCTCTCCTCTCCCTCTCTTCTACCTCTCCTCTCCTCTCCCTCTCCCTCTCCCTCTCCCTCCTCTCCTCTCCCTCCCTCTCTTCTCCTCTCCCTCTCTTCTCCCTCTCCTCTCCTCTCCTCTCCCTCTCCTCCCCCTCTCCTCTCTTCTCCTCTCCCTCTCCCTCTCCTCTCCTCTCCCTCTCCTCTCCTCTCCTGTCCTCTCTCCTCTCCCTCTCCCTCTCCTCTCCTCTCCTCTCCTCTCCCTCTCCCTCTCCCTCTCCTCTCCAGGTGGTTCCTGTTAGAAGGGGCTGGCTTTGACTCCAGACAGCAACATTCCTCAATGCTGACCTCACCCTGCTGGGGAGGGAGGGGTGGGGGTGGGGGGGCACCCTGATACTGACCCTCCCCACACACACACAAATACACACACACTGACACACACACACACACACAAACACACACACTGACACACACACACACACACAGATTCACACACATACAGACACAGGGACACACAGACACTCACACAGGCAGTTAGTTTGTCAGGAGAGGGTGCAATACAGCACTAATGAATTGTGACTTATTAGTAAACATCCCTGGCTGCCTGCCACTGAGTGGGGGGGGGGGGGGTGTTGGGGGGGGTAGTGGCGCCAGGGAGAGACATAGGCTCGTTCTTAACCCCTTCACTACCGAGATCACACACATTGGAGCCCAAACGCTGGTGTGCTTGACTCAGTTTAGTTTCAATCACGCTGATGAAGGCACTAGAGCCCAAACGCTGGTCTGCTTGACTCAGTTTAGTTTCAATCACACTGATGAAGGCACTGGAGCCCAAACGCTGGTCTGCTTGACTCAGTTTAGTTTCAATAACACTGATGAAGGCACTAGAGCCCAAACGCTGGTCTGCTTGACTCAGTTTAGTTTCAATCACACTGATGAAGGCACTAGAGCCCAAACGCTGGTCTGCTTGACTCAGTTTAGTTTCAAGAACGCTGATGAAGGCACTAGAGCCCAAACGCTGGTCTGCTTGACTCCGTTTAGTTTCAATAACGCTGATGAAGGCACTAGAGCCCAAACGCTGGTCTGCTTGACTCAGTTTAGTTTCAATAACGCTGATGAAGGCACTGGAGCCCAAACGCTGGTCTGCTTGACTCAGTTTAGTTTCAGTAACACTGATGAAGGCACTGGAGCCCAAACGCTGGTCTGCTTGACTCAGTTTAGTTTCAATAACACTGATGAAGGCACTAGAGCCCAAACGCTGGTCTGCTTGACTCAGTTTAGTTTCAATCACACTGATGAAGGCACTAGAGCCCAAACGCTGGTCTGCTTGACTCAGTTTAGTTTCAATAACGCTGATGAAGGCACTAGAGCCCAAACGCTGGTCTGCTTGACTCAGTTTAGTTTCAATAACGCTGATGAAGGCACTGGAGCCCAAACGCTGGTCTGCTTGACTCAGTTTAGTTTCAATAACGCTGATGAAGGCACTAGAGCCCAAACGCTGGTCTGCTTGACTCAGTTTAGTTTCAATAACGCTGATGAAGGCACCAGCTGAAATGCGCTCAGGGCTTTTATCAGAGAGGCACTCCAGCCGTTCAGTAGAGTTTAATTTCATTTCAGCTGAATGCAGCCTCGTCCCATCAATCCTGGAGTGCTGTGTGCTTGTTGGACACTGCGAGGGTCACACAGAGTTTGATTGCTCCAGTTTTCTGCGTTTCTGTCTCTCTCTCTCTGCCCTGTGAAGATGGATGTGCCCCCAGGCTCAGGGTCAGAGTTCACCGCGGGGTCAACGGGAAGCCAGCCCAGCTCAATCACCTCCTCGGAGACGACCCCCCAGATAAGAGGTGACCCCATCATCGATTCCGAAGGGGGGGGGGGGGGGTGTTACCCACAGCGCACAAGAGCTCAGCAGAGAGAGGGGAGAGGGTGTGTGTGTGTGTGTGTGTGCGTGTCAGTGTGTGTGTGTATCAGTGTGTGTGTGTGTGTGTCTCAGTGTGTGTGTGTCAGTGTGTGTGTATCAGTGTGTGTGTATGTGTGTCTCAGTGTGTGTATCAGTGTGTGTGTATCAGTGTGTGTGTATCAGTGTGTGTGTGTCTGTGTCAGTGTGTGTGTGTCAGTGTGTGTGTGTCTCAGTGTGTGTGTATCAGTGTGTGTGTGTGTGTGTCAGTGTGTGTGTATCAGTGTGTGTGTGTGTGTGTATCTGTGTGTGTGTGTGGGGGGTGTGTGTGTGTGTGGGTGTGTGTGTATCAGTGTGTGTGTGTGGGGGGGGGGTGAGGGGTGGGTGTGTGTGTATCAGTGTGTGTGTCAGTGTGTGTGTGTATCAGTGTGTGTGTGTGTCTCAGTGTGTGTGTGTCAGTGTGTGTGTGTGTGTGTGTGTGTGTGTGTGTGTCAGTGTGTGTGTGTGTGATCTATACTGTGTGTTTCCTGTGTCTTGTCGGAGGGGATGATGGATGACTCTCGCTGAGCCATCGGAACGAGGCTCTGGGGACCTGGAAACACAACCAGGTCATTAATCATCGTGGGACACCTGCCATTCACCCCCCCCCCCCCCCCGAGAGAGAGAGAGAGAGAGAGAGAGAGCGTTTAAACAAGGAGGAGAGAGGCGCAGTGTGTCAGTGGGAGCTGCAGCTGGCTGAGAGACACACAGCACAGCCCCCTCTATTGGCACACAAGAGGAATTGTCCATCAAGGACAGGGCAGTGAGAGAGAATGAACACAGTGAATGAACACAGTGACACCCACACTCCACCCTCCCTCTCCCTCCTCAGCGCTAACTGGATTTTGGACGGTGTGTATGCGTGTGCGTGCATGGGTGTATGTGCGTGCGTGTATGTGTGTGTGTACATGTGTGTGCGTGTGTGTGTGTGTATGCGTGCGTGTGTCTGTGCGTGCGTGCGTGCGTGTATGTGTGTGTCGGGGGGGTGGGTGGCTCTCCCCGTCGTTTTGCGCATTGACGCCCGCAGCCGTACTCTCGTTACGCACTGTGCGTGCCATTGGTTTGTAAAGTGTGGACACGTATAATCTCGAAGCGAAACAGACATCTATAGGATCGCACTGTTTATTATTTAGTGGTAGTCATGAGCAAACGGAAGCAGGTAAGTTAGGTTGGAGCTTCAAAAAGAGCGAAAATCTTTCTTCAGCTGACCAGAGGTGAATGTAAGCCGGTGTAATGTTAGAAAGTGGTATGATGTCACACTGAAAGTGGTATGATGTCACATTGAAAGTGGTATGATGTCACATTGAAAGTGGTATGATGTCACATTGAAAGTGGTATGATGTCACACTGAAAGTGGTATGATGTCACACTGAAAGTGGTATGTCACATTGAAAGTGGTATGATGTCACACTGAAAGTGGTATGATGTCACATTGAAAGTGGTATGATGTCACATTGAAAGTGGTATGATGTCAACTGAAAGTGGTTCGCTGTCACATTGAAAGTGGTATGATGTCACATTGAAAGTGGTATGACGTCACATTGAAAGTGGATCGATGTCACATTGAAAGGTGAAAGATCGCATTTTTTAAAAGTACAAAACTGTAACGTGTGCTCAGCAAGATACTCGCAGAGTCATTTATTAGCATGTGTGTTAGCGCCATTCCAAAATCAATAAATAATCTTCAGGATTATGTGTTTACTCATTCTGGTCATGTGTTTAAATGGTAATACTAAGAAGTGGTCTGTTTTTTAAATCTGGCTTTTTGTACAGTTAACATGTTCTGAGATGACAGTATAAAGAAAATAATTTGTTGTTATCATCTGCAACAAACACACCCCGTGTTTAATTAGGGTGTTATTATTTAGATACTGTTATTTTAAAGACTTCGGTGAATCAAAATAAACAAAAAACGAAATAATACGGACGGAACAGTAAGACAGTGCGGGTGAGAAATTAAAATGACTTTCACCTCCGCTGACGACACAGAAGCGAGGGATAAAAACAGCAGACGCACGGAACTCGGTTTCTGACACACGGTGGTGTCAGAAACCGATTATTATTATTATTATTATTATTATTATTATTATCATTATTATTATTATGATTATGATTATTATTATTATTATTATTATTATTATTATTTTAACTGCCTGTTTTGTCACAACGTGTAAGATCATCATAAATACATCGATGTTTCTACGCCACGCTTAGGGAGTGAGCTGTCATTACAGTAATTGTGAGAGTAATGATCAGAAAGATCCAGCACGACGGAACTGGGAGTTCGTTTTCCTCCTAGTTCAAGTCTGTATTTCAAATAGGGTTGTTTGTAGCTTGTATTGTGGTCGGGGACTATATGCCTGTCACTGTAGTTGCTGTTCTGTCTCGATGGCAACGCGCTGAGTTTATTCATGTTCAGAAAGGGAAACGGTGACGCAATTTGACTGACTTCAGTTTTCTAATGTGACAGCTCAGGACAGAACAGAAATGCAGCTCTGTGATTGGCTGAGACACTTTCCCGCACGGTGATGCAGAGTCGAGATGGTCATGAGACGCGACGTCGGTGTGGTTCGGTTCTGCGTGCCATGTGAAAGAGTGCTTCTGCGCACTGACCGAAGTGCAAAACCTGCCCCAAAATTTAAAGTAACAAATATAAATATTTTAAAACTAGCACGAAATGACTTGGTTGTAGTAGGACAGTTACATTCTAACTGAATAGACCATATTTAGAAGCAAGCACAAAGGCAAAGACGCAATTTCGTACAGCAAGAAGACCATTTTGATGGTAGAAAACAGGAAACAGCTCTTGACAGGTCCTTCCTGCTGCTGAGCTTATACTGTTAAACAAATGAATTGTTTTATTCAGCAACAACATTTGCTTCATTTTTTATACAGTAATCCTGAGCTCCTGACAGTGTTTTGAACTGCTTAGGGAATGCAGGGCTTGCTTTTCTTTATTTGCCTTCATTTGTAAACTGCATGTGTGGATTCTAGCAGCAGCTCTGTGCTGGTTGTGCCAGTCTCTGCTACTCGCATGTATTTGTAATGAGTGCGTGCTCACTAAGTACATATCGGACATGTTATGCTGAAACACCGGCCCAATTTTGTAGGTTTGCAATTACGAGAAATGTAACTTCACAGCAGCAAATAAGAAAGATAACTCGCTAAGAAAGATTAGTGGTCCAGAGCTTATCTTGCTCTAAGTGAGTATCATTTCAATTCTTGTTATTATACAGTTAATAAACGGTTCATGCAAAAGCTTTATTGTTCTCAGTTGGCCACCGGCCAGAAAACTGGTTTTGACCCAGAAGTGTCAGTCAAAATGATCACTGGCCACTTTCACCCGTGTCTCTGTGTGTGTGTCTGTGTGTATTTTGTTGTCAGTGTGTGTGTATTTTGTTGTCAGTGTCTCTGTGTGTATTTTGTTGTCAGAGTGTCTCTGTGTCTGTGTGTATTTTGTTGTCAGTGTGTCTCTGTGTGTGTGTGTGTATTTTGTTGTCAGTGTGTCTCTGTGTGTGTGTGTATTTTGTTGTCAGTGTGTCTCTGTGTGTGTGTATTTTGTTGTCAGTGTGTCTCTGTGTGTGTATTTTGTTGTCAGTGTGTCTCTGTGTGTGTATTTTGTTGTCAGTGTGTCTCTGTGTGTATTTTGTTGTGAGTGTGTCTCTGTGTGTGTCTGTGTGTATTTTGTTGTCAGTGTGTCTCTGTGTGTATTTTGTTGTCAGTGTGTCTCTGTGTGTGTGTGTGTATTTTGTTGTCAGTGTGTCTCTGTGTCTGTGTGTATTTTGTTGTCAGTGTGTCTCTGTGTCTGTGTGTATTTTGTTGTCAGTGTGTGTGTGTCTTTTGTTGTCAGTGTGTCTCTGTGTCTTTTGTTGTCAGTGTGTGTGTGTATTTTGTTGTCAGTGTGTCTCTGTGTGTGTGTGTATTTTGTTGTCAGTGTGTCTCTGTGTGTGTGTGTATTTTGTTGTCAGTGTGTCTCTGTGTGTATTTTGTTGTCAGTGTGTCTCTGTGTGTGTGTGTATTTTGTTGTCAGTGTGTCTCTGTGTCTGTGTGTATTTTGTTGTCAGTGTGTTTCTGTGTGTGTGTGGGGGTAGTTCATGCAAGCTGTTCAATGGGGGAGCAGCACATTAATCATCCCATTACACACCTGTCAGAGTGCGGACAATGGGGGGAGGAATCTGTGCACCAGAGAGACTCGCGGGGGGGGTGGGGGGTAGACAGATTCAGACTTTGTATTTTTCGTTTTTGTGATTATGTTAAAAAGATCAAAGACAATTAAATCAAAGACAAAAAACATTCTAAAAAAAGACAATCACAGAAATGAGTGAGGACGAGAAGTCTTTCTCGCTTTCAAATGCTCCCGTTGTGACTGTGTGCGTCTCTCACAAGGTCTTAATTCAGAACCCCGCGTTTTGAAAATTAAAATTAAAAGTACACTTAGTACCTCAGCGATGTATCGCAGCAGAACAATGCTTGCAGTAACTTTGAATGGCTGCATCTCTGTCACATCCAGATTCCTTTTCCATAAATCATTCGACATTGTTTGTGTTGTGTGGAAAATCTAAATGAAACCCTATCTGTATATAAATCTATATAAAAGATTTGAGTTGCACTTTATCCTCTCAGCCAGAGACTGCAGTCTGCCCTCCTCAACCAATCGGATGGCCAGTTATTCCTGGAGCGATATTTAACCCCTCGTGGCCCTGTGATGTCACAGAGTCAGCCAGGAGACAGGAATAGCAGCAACTACCCCGAATTACCCTTAAGTGCCGGAGGATGGGGGGAATGAGGAGGAATCCAGGGTAATTACTTAATGGCTGAGGCGTAAGGGAGTGATTAGAGAGAGAGAGAGCGAGAGGGAAGCGAAACAAATAGAAACGCTTTGAATAACTTCATGCCAGCAGGTGCGTCCGCACACTCACACGCAGGCTTCTAGAGCAGCACACTGCCTTGCCGCTGTCATACTGGTTGGGGGGGGGGGGGGGGGGCGGGGCGAGTCGCTTTGCCTAATTTCGCTCAATTTCCAAAGACAGCCATTAAAAAAGGTTTGTAAGAATTCCAGATGGGCAGTACTGCGGGAGAGGAAGTCAGTGTGGCTTCATACAGAAATAAGAGAGAGAGAGAGAGAGAGAGAGAGAGAGAGAGAGAGAGAGAGAGAGAGAGAGAGAGAGAGAGATTGGTTTCAAACCTTTTTGGTCTCCCCCCAGATTCAGGGCGATCATATACATTAGCCAAGTGTTAAACGTGTAGGATTTTAACAAAAAAAAATATGCAGGTCAAATATTCGTGTTTGCACAGCAGTTCAGCCAAATTCATTTCATATTCAATACTTCTGCACTATCTTTCCTTAAACCCTAAAAGTGTTATGAATTTAATAGGAAAGAGAGTACTACTCTCTCACACACACAGTCACTGACACAGATACACACACACAGTCACTGACACAGATACACACACACAGTCACTGACAAAGATACACACACACAGTCACTGACACAGATACACACACACAGTCACTGACACAGATACACACACACAGTCACTGACAAAGATACACACACACAGTCACTGACACAGATACACACACACAGTCACTGACACAGATACACACACACAGTCACTGACACAGATACACACACACAGTCACTGACAAAGATACACACACACAGTCACTGACACAGATACACACACACAGTCACTGACAAAGATACACACACACAGTCACTGACACAGATACACACACAGTCACTGACACAGATACACACACACAGTCACTGACACAGATACACACACACAGTCACTGACACAGATACACACACACAGTCACTGACACAGATACACACACACAGTCACTGACAAAGATACACACACACAGTCACTGACACAGATACACACACACAGTCACTGACACAGATACACACACACAGTCACTGACACAGATACACACAGTCACTGACAAAGATACACACACACAGTCACTGACACAGATACACACACATAGTCACTGACAAAGATACACATACACAGTCACTGACACAGATACACATACACAGTCACTGACACAGATACACACACAACAGCTCATCTGAATCACCAGCCTATTTCCTACAAGTGAGTAAAAGTGGTGCTCTGGCGACCCCGTGTGGTTAGAAAGCAGTATGACAAGACATTTTTCTTTTCAAGTGAGTGGTGTTGTGCCAGAACAAATAAATCAAATAAACCTTCTAGAAAGGAAACTGGATTTTTTTTTTCATTTTACACAAAAAATGTTTTTCTCAAATGTTTTTCTTTTTATTTGAATGTATATTTTTTATTTCTCTGCAGGCTATACAGATTTTAGACACTGGAACTAACATAACTTGAAATAAACTGGCAAACACAAGACTTCTCAATTCTGATCAAAAATCAATAACTGGAAGGTTTGAAGGCGAAGAGTTTCTTTGAGTCTTTATGTAAGAAGTGACAGACAGGGGGCACTGTAACAGCTTTGAGGGGAGGGTGGGGTGGCAGAATCTTTGTTCAGATTCCACAGTGGTGGGGGTGCGCATCAAGTCCAGGGGGACGGGGCTTAGCCATTACGGATCCTGATTGGTGGAAAGCACAGAAAACACATTTTCTTTTTATATAATAATTTCCAGTTGCAAATCTACAGAATCCATAACCTAGAATGTGTAACACACACACACTAATGCCATGTGATCAGTAACACTCTCCCCTGAACGGCGAGGCTGCCTCACGTGAGGTGGCTGACCTGTGTGTGTGTCAGAGTGTGTGTCAGTGTGTGTGTGTGTGTGTCAGTGTGTGTGTGTGTGTCAGTGTGCGTGTGTGTCAGTGTGTGTGTATATATCTGTGTGTGTGTGTGTGTATATCAGTGCGTGTGTATATATTAGTGTGTGTGTGTGTATATCAGTGCGTGTGTGTGTGTCAGTGTGTGTGTATCAGTGTGTGTGTATAAATCAGTGCGTGTGTATATATCTGCGTGTGTGTATCAGTGCATGTGTGTATATCAGTGCGTGTGGGTGTGTATCAGTGCGTGTGTGTATATATCAGTGCGTGTGTGTGTGTATCAGTGTGTGTGTGTGTGTGTATCAGTGTGTGTGTGTGTGTATCACTGCGTGTGTGTGTGTGAGTGTGTATCAGTGTGTGTGCATCAGTGCGTGTGTGTGTATCAGTGTGTGTGTGTGTGTATCACTGCGTGTGTGTGTGTGAGTGTGTATCAGTGTGTGTGCATCAGTGCGTGTGTGTGTATCAGTGTGTGTGTGTGTGCATCAGTGCGTGTGTGTGTGTGTATGAGTGTGTGTGTATCAGTGCGTGTGTGTGTGTGTATCAGTGTGTGTACATCAGTGCGTGTGTGTGTGTGTATCACTGCGTGTGTGTGTGTGAGTGTGTATCAGTGTGTGTGCATCAGTGCGTGTGTGTGTATCAGTGTGTGTGTGTGTGCATCAGTGCGTGTGTGTGTGTGTATGAGTGTGTGTGTATCAGTGCGTGTGTGTGTGTGTATCAGTGTGTGTACATCAGTGCGTGTGTGTGTGTGTATCACTGCGTGTGTGTGTGTGAGTGTGTATCAGTGTGTGTGCATCAGTGCGTGTGTGTGTATCAGTGTGTGTGTGTGTGCATCAGTGCGTGTGAGTGTGTATCAGTGTGTGTGCATCAGTGCTTGTGTATGCTGGGGTGCAGAGTCCCTCTCACCTCTGTGCACAGCGATGCTGCCTCGAGGAAGGTGGAGTGTCTCCTCACTAACAGAGTGATAAACCTCAGAGCCTGAAACACAAACACACACACACACACTCACTCAAACAGGGTGCTGCAATCTCACAGCAATAACAACAACCACAGCAATATTACTACTACTACTAATAATCATAATAATAATAATACAAAGAAAAAGAATCAGAAGAGGAGCAGGAGGAGGGAGAAGAGGAGGGAAAGGAGGGGGAGGAGAGGAGAGCAGTCAAGAGGGGAATGGGTTGGGTTTGGTTGGGTTGAAAGCAGTAGAGAGGGGGTTGGGTTGGGCTGGGTTGAGAGCAGTAGAGAGGGGGTTGGGTTGGGTTGGGTTGGGCTGGGTTGAGAGCAGTAGAGAGGGGGTTGGGTTGGGTTGGGTTGGGCTGGGTTGAGAGCAGTAGAGAGGGGGTTGGGTTGGGTTGAGAGCAGTAGAGGGGGTTGGGTTGAGAGCAGTAGAGAGGGGGTTGGGTTGGGTTGGGTTGAGAGCAGTAGAGAGAGGGTTGGGTTGGGTTGGGTTGAGAGCAGTAGAGAGGGGGTTGGGTTGGGTTGGGTTGAGAGCAGTAGAGAGGGGGTTGGGTTGGGTTGAGAGCAGTAGAGAGGGGGTTGGGTTGGGTTGGGTTGGGCTGGGTTGAGAGCAGTAGAGAGGGGGTTGGGTTGAGAGCAGTAGAGAGGGGGTTGGGTTGGGTTGGGTTGGGTTGAGAGCAGTAGAGAGGGGGTTGGGTTGAGAGCAGTAGAGAGGGGGTTGGGTTGGGTTGAGAGCAGTAGAGAGGGGGTTGGGTTGGGTTGGGTTGAGAGCAGTAGAGAGGGGGTTGGGTTGGGTTGGGTTGAGAGCAGTAGAGGGGGTTGGGTTGGGTTGGGCTGAGAGCAGTAGAGAGGGGGTTGGGTTGAGAGCAGTAGAGAGGGGGTTGGGTTGGGTTGAGAGCAGTAGAGAGGGGGTTGGGTTGGGTTGGGTTGAGAGCAGTAGAGAGGGGGTTGGGTTTGGTTGGGTTGAGAGCAGTAGAGAGGGGGTTGGGTTGGGTTGAGAGCAGTAGAGAGGGGGTTGGGTTGGGTTGGGTTGAGAGCAGTAGAGAGGGGGTTGGGTTGGGTTGGGTTGAGAGCAGTAGAGAGGGGGTTGGGTTGAGAGCAGTCAAGAGGGGAATGGGTTGGGTTTGGTTGGGTTGAAAGCAGTAGAGAGGGGGTTGGGTTGGGTTGAGAGCAGTAGAGAGGGGGTTGGGTTGGGTTGGGTTGAGAGCAGTAGAGAGGGGGTTGGGTTGGGTTGGGTTGAGAGCAGTAGAGAGGGGGTTGGGTTGAGAGCAGTAGAGAGGGGGTTGGGTTGGGTTGGGTTGAGAGCAGTAGAGAGGGGGTTGGGTTGGGAGCAGTAGAGAGGGGGTTGGGTCGGGCTGGGTTGGGTTGGGTTGAGAGCAGTAGAGAGGGGGTTGGGTTGGGTTGAGAGCAGTAGAGAGGGGGTTGGGTTGTTTTGGGTTGAGAGCAGTAGAGAGGGGGTTGGGTTGGGTTGGGTTGGGAGCAGTAGAGAGAGGGTTGGGTTGGGTTGGGTTCAGAGCAGTAGAGAGGGTTGGGTTGGGTTGGGTTCAGAGCAGTAGAGAGGGGGGCTGTGCTGCTCCGCATCCTCTCACCGCTGGTCTGCAGCATGCTGTGCTTGATGTTGTTGATCACTCCGGTTATTTTCTGATAGATCACGTGACTGCAGCACTGATAGAGGATGAAGCAGAACAGCACACTGCACAGAATACCCATCGTCACCTAGAATCAATAATCAATACTCTGTAATACTGCAGAGCCACTGTGAAGCAGAACCACACACTGCACAGAATACCCACCGTCACCCAGAATCAATAATCAATACTCTGTAATACTGCAGAGCCACTGTGAAGCAGAACCACACACTGCACAGAATACCCACCGTCACCTAGAATCAATAATCAATACTCTGTAATACTGCAGAGCCACTGTGAAGCAGAACCACACACTGCACAGAATACCCACCGTCACCCAGAATCAATAATCAATACTGTGTAATACTGCAGAGCCACTGTGAAGCAGAACAGCACACTGCACAGAATACCCACCGTCACCCAGAATCAATAATCAATACCATCCCTAATCTATAATGGGTTTGAACCCGTCTGCTCTCACCAGCATGCAGAAGAGGCCTCTGTAGGCGTTGAGAGGCAGGCCGTGGATGTGAATCACAAACTGCAGCTTGTAGTCACAGTATGTGCTGGTGTCCACTCCCCTACAGAGAGACATAAGGAGACGTCAACACAGCCATACAGAGAGACACGGGGAGACGTCAACACAGTCATACAGAGAGACGCGGGGAGACGTCAACACAGCCATACAGAGAGCCATACAGAGAGACGCGGGGAGATGTCAACACAGCCATACAGAGACGCGGGAGACGTCAACACAGCAATACAGAGACATGGGGAGACGTCAAAACAGCCATACAGAGAGACACAGGGAGACATCAACACAGCCATACAGAGAGGCACGGGGAGACGTCAACACAGCCATACAGAGACACGGGGAGACGTCAACACAGTTATACAGAGACACAGGGAGACGTCAACACAGCCATACAGAGAGACGCGGGGAGACATCAACACAGACATACAGAGACAACAGGAAAACGTCAACACAGCGATACAGAGAGACACGGGGAGACATCAAAACAGCCATACAGAGACATGGGGAGACATCAATACAGCCATCCACACCGACAAACAAATACTCCCACACACACACACACGTGCGATGCTGTGCTCACCTGTTAGAGACCTCCACAAAGAAGTAGAAGTCTGGAGCCCGGAGCCCATCTGCAGTGACGTCAGAGCAGGGAGACCGAGTCTGACAAATCCAGCTACAGCAAAACAAGAGGGAGCAATACAGCAAGAGAGGAGAGGAGAGACACAGAGGAGAGGAGAGACACAGAGGAGAGGGGAGACACAAAGGAGAGGGGAGACACAAACAGAGGAGAGACACAGAGGAGAGGAGAGACACAAACAGACGAGAGGAGAGACACAGAGGAGAGGAGAGACACAAACAGACAAGAGGAGAGACACAGAGGAGAGGAGAGACACAAACAGACGAGAGGAGAGACACAAACAAAGGAGAGGAGAGACACAGAGGAGAGACGATACACAGCAAGATACACAGCAAGAGAGGAGAGACACACAACGAGAGGAGAGACCACAAGCCACACACACAACGTCTCTCCAGCCCCCTCTCTTACCCCACGCTGTTGGCAGTTCCCTGGAAGATGTAGAAGCCTTGCTCTGTTTTGTTGACGTTCCCTTCAGGCATCGTCCAGATCAGAGCCATCTTATCACTGTGGGGGAGAGGAGAGAAGAGAGAGGAGAGAGGAGAGGGGGAGAGGAGAGAGGAAAAGGGGAGGGGATAAAGGAGAGGAGAGAGAAGAGGGGAAGAGGAGAGAGGACAGGAGAGGAGAGAGGAGAGGAGAGAGAAGAGGAGAGGAGAGGAATGGAGAGAGGAGAGAGAAGAGGGGACAGAGGAGAGGAGAGAGGAGAGGGGAGAGAAGAGGGGGAGAGGATGAGACAGGGATAGGAGAGAGGAGAGGAGAAAGGAGAGAGGGAAAAGGAGAGAGGAGAGAGGAAAGGTGAGTTTGGAGGGGAAATAAGATTGTCATATGAACCTCTTAACTGCACTCTCTCCCCTCTCGCCTCTCCCCCTCCCCTCTCACCTGTGGCTCTGGCTGTTGTATCTCAGGATCTCCTCCTCACTGTAGTGTCTCATATTGTCCAGGGAGTAGGGGCCTCCGCCGATGATCAGAAAGGTGTAGCTGCGGGAGGGGAGAGGGGAGATGGAAAGGAGGAGAGAGAGGTCCTGAGAGAGTGTTTTTTTTTCCCTAACATGATATGTGGTTACCTCACTGCACTTTGCTGTTCCACTGGCCAACTAGTCTCTGCTACCCCTTTTAATCAATCAGCATCTCAGCCCATTGGATTGAATGGAGAGACGAGGGCTGGACGAGATCTGCAAAGCACAGGTTTGAAAGAGGAACGTCTCACCGTTCAACTGGAGAGCCAGCTGTGTAATGGAGAGGTCAGTACAGGTCTCATGCTGATGTCAGTGTAATTAACCGATCAGCTGCTGGGAGGAGATTCATCACACTCTCAGGTTGATTAATAATAGCGATGGATTGAAAGCTTCCTTGGATGCTTACCTGCCCAGGAACTGCCCCGAATCTCCTGACACCATGTCCTGGATCTGGAAGAAAGGGTAGAAAGCTGCAAGACACACACAAAAAAGAAGAAATGCATGAGCTGGAAACATCATCCACAAATATTAAATGCTCAACAGCACGGAGTGCAGGAATGCTGAAAGAAGTCTGGAAGTCTTTCTAGAAGAGTTTCTTTTTAATATGGCTGACAGCAAAATGTGGAATTTCTTACATCCACTAGGGGGCAGACCCTTATAAAAGTGTCCTGCAATAAAAGCACAGCAAACTGAAAGCATGGTAAAGTACTGTATAGGCAAGCACTGTAAAGCACAGAGAGGTGTGGTAAAGCATATTAAAAAAACAAACCATGGTAAAGTAACCCTTGTAAAAGTGTCCACACAGTGAAAGCCCAGCACAGTGTGACACAGCACAGTAAAAGCGAGTCTTACTGTCCTCGTAGTAGAAGCAGGGCATCTCCGGGTCGGGGTCCGGGCAGTCGAAGTAGCGCTTGTTGGTCTCCTTGGTGTACTGCAGCGTGTACGTGATGTCAAACGCTATCCTGCGACCAGGGGGGCAGCCCACTGAGACAGGGAGCATAGTGTAACCCTGAGAGGAGAGAGAGAGAGAGAGAGGTTGAGTGCGAGTGTGACACTTAAGGCCTTTGCACACTGGATCCGAATACGCATCTGAATTTAACGTGCGTCTAAACAGAAAATAAACCATCATGTGCATGCCCTATTGCAGCTTGCACACTGAGTCTGTAATTGTCGTACGACGGTGATGTGTCAATTTTGGAATCAAAACAAGTTTGATCCGATTTGACATGCGTTAAAAAATACACTGACCAATGAAAAACGTGGGTTATTGCAGTTCCCTGAACAAAATGGAAAATCTAAATGTGTGTGTTGCCAAACAAAACTGACTTTATAATAAATCCAACAAAGATTACAAAGAAAACATATGGAAAGACATTGCCCTGGACTTGGGCATGAATGATATGCATTAGAAAACATGAAATTATGAACTGATAGCATACATACACATGTGGATGTTGTGCAGTGTAGGTTATTACAAGCATATACTTTTTATTTCAATTGTAGTCGAGGAAGTAAAGAAACAATGGCCTAACCTGGAGACACATATCAGAGAAAGAAGCATGACAGGAAAAGAGTCAGAAAAGAGGGGCAGTACATGAAAGGGATGGAAAGCGTTTTCGGTAGCTCATTGCTAGCTTCCCAACTTTTAGATATACAGTTTTTACAGGAGCGAGTTGGTCATATATTGGTCATATGGTTCCTGATGCTGTGCCAACCGTGTTGTGTAATATCATATGTTATTTGTTTTTTTTATGTATTGCGTAACAACATTATTATAGATCTAGTAGAAACTTAATAATTAGCAAACGTTTTCCACCAGCGTTTGCTGATCATTAAGTTTATACTACATTTAACATTTTTATGTTCAAAGTTATGTAAGAATTAACAGAATTGTATTTATTTGTTATTAAAATACTGAAACCAGGTATATTTACCACAAAGCCTCCACTGCACACCAGCGCTCTGAAGTACGATATTAACGCATCTAGTGTGCAATGGATTTCTAAATGACGGGACTGATCCAGTGTGCAAAGGCCTTTAGTGTAAAAGTAAGTGAATGACAGTGAGTGAGTGTGAGTGACAGTGAGTGTGAAAGTGAGTGTGAGTGACAGTGAGTGTGAAAGTGAGTGTGACAGTGAGTGTGAAAGTGAGTGTGAGTGACAGTGAGTGTGAAAGTGTGAGTGACAGTGAGTGTGAAAGTGTGAGTGACAGTGAGTGTGAAAGTGTGAGTGACAGTGAGTGTGAAAGTGAGTGTGAGTGACAGTGAGTGTGAAAGTGTGAGTGACAGTGAGTGTGAAATAAGTGTGAGTGACAGTGAGTGTGAAAGTGTGAGTGACAGTGAGTGTGAAAGTGAGTGTGAGTGACAGTGAGTGTGAAAGTGTGAGTGACAGTGAGTGTGAAAGTGAGTGTGAGTGACAGTGAGTGTGAAAGTGTGAGTGACAGTGAGTGTGAAATGAGTGTGAGTGACAGTGAGTGTGAAATTGTGAGTGACAGTGAGTGTGAGTGACAGTGAGTGTGAAAGTGAGTGACAGTGAGTGTGAAAGTGAGTGACAGTGAGTGTGAAAGTGAGTGTGAGTGACAGTGAGTGTGAGTGACAGTGAGTGTGAAAGTGAGTGACAGTGAGTGTGAAAGTGAGTGTGAGTGACAGTGAGTGTGAAAGTGTGAGTGACAGTGACTGTGAAAGTGAGTGTAACAGTGAGTGTGAGTGTAACAGTGTGTGAGTGTGGCAGTGAGTGAGTGTGGCAGTGAGTGAGTGTGGCAGTGAGTGAGTGTGGCAGTGAGTGAGTGTGACAGTGACTGTGACAGTGAGTGAGTGTGAGTGTGAAAGTGAGTGAGTGTGACAGTGAGTGTGAAAGTGAGTGACAGTGAGTGAGTGTGAGTGTGAAATAAGTGTGAGTGACAGTGAGTGTGAAAATAAGTGATTGACAGTGACTGTGAAAGTGAGTGTAACAGTGAGTGTGAGTGTAACAGTGTGTGAGTGTGACAGTGAGTGAGTGTGGCAGTGAGTGAGTGTGGCAGTGAGTGAGTTTGAAAGTGAGTGAGTGTGACAGTGACTGTGACAGTGAGTGAGTGTGAGTGTGAAAGTGAGTGAGTGTGACAGTGACTGTGACAGTGAGTGAGTGTGAGTGTGAAAGTGAGTGAGTGTGACAGTGACTGTGACAGTGAGTGAGTGTGAGTGTGAAAGTGAGTGAGTGTGACAGTGAGTGTGACAGTTAGTGTGACAGTGAGTGAGTGTGACAGTGAGTGAGTGTCAGACTGACCTGCCGCTCCAGCCCGGACTCAGTCTCTTGGTAGCAGGACTTCATTCCGTTCATCACCTGGCGATAGAGAGACAACACAGGTTAACACAACACTACACACAACTACACAACACAGGTTAACACAACACACACACAAACAGCTACATGTTAAGGAGCCGCTCTCACCGACAGTGTGAAACTGAAGCTCCTGAGATTCAGTCCTGTCAGACTCTGTGTTGTAATCTTCGCTCTGTCGACCAGCGTGATCTGGAGAGGGAGAGAGAGGACACAGAAGAGGAGAGAGAGAAGAGATTTTGATGGGACAGTATCAATTAGTCAGTATTGATCAGTGTAGCTGGTTACCTGGTACAGCACGGCTCCTCTATTGATCAGTCAGTATTGATCAGTGTAGATGGTTACCTGGTACAGCACTGCTCCTCTGTTGATCAGTCAGTATTGATCAGTGTAGATGGTTACCTGGTACAGCACGGCTCCTCTGTTGATCAGTCAGTATTGATCAGTGTAGATGGTTACCTGGTACAGCACGGCTCCTCTGTTGATGAGCTCCTGCCGAGTCACCAGGATGTTGATGTAATCAATGTTTGAAATGACCGTGGCGAGCCAGACACTGCTGAGCTTCTTCTGCAAGCTGGACACGTCTGAAACACAGCAGCACACACACTGATACACACACACCTGATACACACACACACTGAGATACACACACACTGATACACACACACTGAGATACACACACACACACTGATACACCCACTGAGATACACACACACTGAGATACACACACACACTGATACACACACACACTGAGATACACACACACTGATACACACACACACTGATACACCCACTGAGATACACACACACACTGATACACCCACTGAGATACACACACACTGATACACACACACTGATACACACACACACTGAGATACACACACACTGATACACACACACACTGATACACCCACTGAGATACACACACACTGATACACCCACTGAGATACACACCCACTGAGATACACACACACACTGATACACACACATTGATACACACACACTCCCTGTACCGTGGAGCTGGGCCCGGTCTCTCAGGCTCAGGTACACTGTGAAGTGGTAGGCGCTGGTCCGGTCCAGGTAAATCCGGTCTGGGAGGGAGTGCTGGCTCCAGCCCCTGTGCTCCTTGGCGTAGTGCCTCATCTCCACATGCACCCCCCCACTGGAGCGACGGTTACTGGCCAGGTACGAGTAGTAATCCTGCAGAGATAGTGAGACCTGCTTCAGCACCCTCACACACTGGGCTATACTGGGAGTCCTGCTTCAGCACCCCCACACACAGGGGTATACTAGGAGGCTGTGTGGTCCAGTGGTTAAAGAAAAGGCTTATAACCAGGAGGTCCCCGGTTCAAATCCCACCTCAGCCACTGACTCATTGTGTGACCCCTGAGCAAGTCACTTAACCTCCTTGTGCTCCATCTTTCGGGTGAGACGTATTTGTAAGTGACTCTGCAGCTGATGCATAGTTCACACACCCTAGTCTCTGTAAGTTGCCTTGGATAAAGGCGTCTGCTAAATAAACAAATAATAATAATACTGGGAGCCCTGCTTCAGCACCCCCACACACAGGGCTATACTGGGAGCCCTGCTTCAGGGCTATACTGGGAGCCCTGCTTCAGCACCCCCACACACAGGGCTATACTGGGAGCCCTGCTTCAGGGCTATACTGGGAGCCCTGCTTCAGCACCCCCACACACAGGGCTATACTGGGAGCCCTGCTTCAGGGCTATACTGGGAGCCCTGCTTCAGCACCCCCACACACAGGGCTATACTGGGAGCCCTGCTTCAGCACCCCCACACACAGGGCTATACTGGGAGCCCTGCTTCAGGGCTATACTGGGAGCCCTGCTTCAGCACCCCCACACACAGGGTAATTCCGACTTTTCACACAGGACTAGAGACCAGAAATGAGGTCGGAGTCTGAAGTATGTACTGAAAGTTTTGTACTCTAAAGTAACATTTAAACTGGTCAGCAGTCAAGGGCAATAGTCTTTATATTACTGGTTTTGGTGTACTGTTTAAAAGCTCTTGTGTTGATGTAGCTAAAACTACATTATTTGCTGACCTTTCTGTGAATTCTCGTTTTTTATGCCACACCTCGTCCGTGAAATGTACTAAAAATGACTGTGCCAAAATCGTAGCCTTAGTTATGATCCAGTCTGTGTGCAGTGTCAGGGATTGCAGTTTGTTTGCCTCACCTCGTACATGGCTTTGTTCTTCCACCAGCGCCAGGTTGGGTCGTGAACTGGGTCTCCGTAGGGCTGCAGACACACAGACAGAGAGACAGAGAATGAGACCGTGGCAGCAGAAGCCGTGCTGCAGTGTGTGTGTGGGAATGTAAGGATGGCAGGGATGGGGTTAAATCTGTCCCTGCCAGCAATCACAGGTGTGGCCATTCCCCAATTAGGTAATTGGTGCTAATTGGGGGTGGCCACATGTATAAAAGGAGCCAGAAATCCTTTGTTTGTTGGAGGAGTGGCAGAGGCGAGAGGCGAGAGGCGAGAGGCGAGAGGCGGGAGGCGGGAGGCGGGAGGCGGGAGGCGGGAGGCGGGAGGCGGGAGGCGGGAGGCGGGAGGCGGGAGGCGGAGTGTGAGACACACAGACTTGCAGTTCTCTATGGTGCAGTGCGGTTCTGACCCGGTTGTACTGGGAGTGCAGCCACAGCAGCTGGTACAGGAGCCCGTGGTAGATGGAGAGGGAGCTCGGCGAGTAGAAGCCCGCAGGGTCCAGAACCTCGGGGGGCTCGGCCCGGTAGTGCTGGATCCGGCTGAACAGATTGGGAGGAGGGAGGCTTTCAAAACGCATCCGCTGGAAAGGGCAGGGAGAGGGGAACACAAAACGACCACCCTGCCTGAGAGAGGAGAGAGAGAGGGGGGCTTAGAGAGGGGGGTTAGAGAGGAGAGAGAGGGGGGGGGGTTAGAGAGGAGAGAGAGAGGCTCTATGTAAGGGCTTATATCCCCAATCTACAAAAGTGGAGACAAATTCGACCCCAATAACTACCGAGGCATCTGTCTGAGCAGTAATCTGGAGAAGGTGTCCTGCAGTATCATTAACGCCCGGATACTGGTCTTCCTTACCAAGCACAGTGAGTAAGACTCAGATTGGATTTCTACCAAAACACTGCACTTCTGACCATATTTACACCCTACACACCCTAATCAACAAAAAAATAAAGGAAAAATGTTCTCCTGTTTTATAGTCTTTAAAAAAACCTTTGATTCCATTTGGCATGAAGGTTTAAATTAGAAAATTCTACAAAGTGGTGTAGGGGGTAAAGTTTACGACATAATAAAGTCAATGTACTCAGAAAACAAGTGCAGAATAAAAATTGGCAACAAAAGAACAGAATTCTTCAAACAGGGTCGTGGGGTGAGACAAGGCTGCAGTCTGAGCCCAACACTGTTCAATATTTACATCAACGAATTAGCAATGGTGTTGGAGCAGTCTGCAGCCCCTGGACTCACTTTACACAACAAAGAAATGAAATTCCTGCTCTACGCAGATGACTTGGTCCTGCTGTCGCCCACAGAGCAGGGGCAACAGCAGAGCCTGGCACTGCTAGAGCACTACTCTCAGACCTGGGCCCTGACAGTAAACTTGAAAAAGACCAAAATTATGATCTTCCAAAACAAGGCCAGGGAGCATCAGGGAGCTTTAAACTGGCAGTGAATGCACTAAAAGAAAAAGCCTGCAGAGCTTTTTATGCCATCAAAAGGAGGCTTTATAAAATAAATATACCTGTCAGAATTTGGCTAAAAGTATTTGACAGTGTTATCCAGCCCATTGTGCTATATGGAGGTGAGGTATGGGGTCCACTCAGTCAACAAGACTACCCAAAATAGTATAAACATCCAGTAGAAACCCTGCATGGTGAATTCTGCAAAAGCATATTACAGGTACAGCAGAAAACATCAAAACATGCATGCAGGGTTGCTATCCACTGCTTACCAACATGCAAAAAAGAGCACTAAAATTCTGGATGCATCTAAACAGAAGTGAGCTAGACTCCCTCCAGTAAAAGGCCCTTCTAACCCAAGAGTCTCATCAGCCAGCTGGTCCTGAAGCTCACTACACTAACCCACACTAACACTAACCAGCTTCAGGACAGCTCTGCTGAACCAAACTGTAACAGAAATCAAAAACTCCTATCTAGAACATTGGGACAAACAAAAACCCCAAATAAACTGGATTGTTATCGAGCCCTAAAAAGAGACTTTACTCTGGGAGGGTATCTCTTCACTGTCAGAGATACAAAGCAGAGGCAGATCCTGATCAAGTACCGGCTCAGTGACCACAGCCTGGCCATTGAAAAAGGCCAACACAGGAAGACCTGGCTACTCAGAGAGAACAGGCTCTGTTGTCACTGTGAGACAGGAGAGGGAGAGACAGAGATGCCCTTTCTCCAACACTGTGAGAAATACTTCCAAACAAGGGACACATTCCTTAAGCTGTGCTTGTGCTGTTTGCACTGCAACACACTCTCACCGTGTGACAGAGCTGCTGGGCAGGTGAGAGGAGAACCTGAGGAGAGACAGGAGCTCAGACACGGGAATCCTCCTCTTAGCCACAGAGCCAACCCCCGCTACGCTCTCTGTATACACCACCTGCCAGCAGGGAGAGTGGGGAGGGGCAGAGTTGAGAAACATGCATCACTTCGGTTATCATTATTATTATTATTATTACTAGTATTATTAGTATTATTCTCATGCTTCTCAGTATTGTACCTCCTGCAGCTGCCCCTCTGTGCTATAGAAGACAGTGAGGAGGCTCTCCTGCTCCACAGCGGCCGGGCCCCTCAGCTGCTGCAGCATCACCAGCGAGTCCCAGGCAGGGGAGGGGCGCAAGAGAACCACCTGGGGGTTCCCCTCCAAACCCCACCACACCTACAGAGGAGAGGAGGGGAGGAGTCAAACACCCACACACCTAGGAGAGGAGAGGAGAGGAGGAGAGGGGAGAGGAGAGGAGAGGGTCAAACACCAACACACCTGAGAGAGGAGAGGAAAGGAGAGGAGAGGAGAGGCTCAAACACCAACACACCTGAGAGAGGAGAGGAAAGGAGAGAAGAGGGGAGAGGGTCAAACACCAACACACCTGAAAGAGGAGAGGAAAGGAGGGAGAGGGTCAAACACCAACACACCTGAGAGAGGGGAGAGAGGAGAGGAGAGGGTCAAACACCAACACACCTGAGAGAGGAGAGGAAAGGAGAGGAGAGGAGGGGAGAGGCTCAAACACCAACACACCTGAGAGAGAGGAGAGGAGAGAAGAGGGTCAAACACCAACACACCTGAGAGAGGAGAGGAAAGGAGAGGAGAGGAGGGGAGAGGCTCAAACACCAACACACCTGAGAGAGGAGAGGAAAGGAGAGGAGGGGAGAGGGTCAAACACCAACACACCTGAGAGAGGAGAGGAGAGAAGAGGGTCAAACACCAACACACCTGAGAGAGAGGAGAGGAGAGGAGAGAAGAGGGTCAAACACCAACACCTTAGAGAGGAGAGAGGGATGGAGAGAGAGGGGAGGGAGGGTGAAGGAGAGAAGAGTAGAACGCACCTCCTCATCCTCAGTGATGAAAGTAAACTCCCCTTGGAAGGACAGAGCAAAGTATTTGATCATCTGAGTGGCAGGGAAGCCAGTGAAGAACATGTAGGTGTCAGCACTATCGTATCTGCAGAGAGGAGAGGCACAGAAAGAGATAAGAGACCCAGCAAGCCCCTGGACAACATTCCCACAGGAACAGCACAGCACAGTGTGATACAACATGGTACAGCATAGGCAGCTAGGGAGACAGGCAGGGAGACAGGCAGGCAGGCAGGGAGACAGGCAGGCAGGGAGACAGGCAGGCAGGCAGGGAGACAGGCAGGCAGGCTGGTAGGTAGGCAGACAGGCTGGTAGGTATGGAGACATGTAGGCAGTCAGGCAAGTAGGCAGGTAGGCAGGCAGGTAGGTATGGAGAAATGTAGGCAGGTAGGTAGGTATGCAGGTAGGTAGGTAGGGAGATAGGCAGGCAGGGAGACATGTAGGTAGGGAGACATGTAGGCAGGGAGGTAGGGAGACATGTAGGCAGGGAGGTAGGGAGACGTGTAGGCAGGGAGGTAGGGAGACGTGTAGGCAGGGAGGTAGGGAGACGTGTAGGCAGGTAGGTAGGGAGATGTGTAGGCAGGGAGGTAGGGAGACGTGTAGGCAGGGAGGTAGGGAGACGTGTAGGCAGGGAGGTAGGGAGACGTGTAGGCAGGTAGGTAGGGAGACATAAGAACATAAGAAGAACATAAGAAAGTTTACAAACGAGAGGAGGCCATTCAGCCCATCTTGCTCGTTTGGTTGTTAGTAGCTTATTGATCCTAGAATCTCATCAAGCAGCTTCTTGAAGGATCCCAGGGTGTCAGCTTCAACAACATTACTGGGGAGTTGGTTCCAGACCCTCACAATTCTCTGTGTAAAAAAGTGCCTCCTATTTTCTGTTCTGAATGCCCCTTTATCTAATCTCCATTTGTGACCCCTGGTCCTTGTTTCTTTATTCAGGTCGAAAAAGTCCCCTGGATCGACATTGTCAATACCTTTTAGGATTTTGAATGCTTGAATCAGATCACCGCGTAGTCTTCTTTGTTCAAGACTGAATAGATTCAATTCTTTTAGCCTGTCTGCATACGACATGCCTTTTAAACCCGGGATAATTCTGGTTGCTCTTCTTTGCACTCTTTCTAGAGCAGCAATATCCTTTTTGTAACGAGGTGACCAGAACTGAACACAGTATTCTAGGTGAGGTCTTACTAATGCATTGTAAAGTTTTAACATTACTTCCCTTGATTTAAATTCAACACTTCTCACAATATATCCGAGCATCTTGTTGGCCTTTTTTATAACATTGTCTAGATGAAGACATTTCTGAGTCAACATAAACTCCTAGGTCTTTTTCATAGATCCCTTCTTCAATTTCAGTATCTCCCATATGATATTTATAATGCACATTTTTAACATGTAGGCAGGCACGTAGGGAGACATGTAGGCAGGTAGGGAGACAGGCAGGCAGGGATACAGGCAGGTAGGTAGGGAGATATCAGCAGTGGTTCTTACGAGCAGATGAGCGTATTCCCCCAGAGAATGAGCAGCCAGCTGTACGGGTTGAACTCGACTCCTCTGATGACCAGCGGTGTGTCGGTGAATGACTCCGAGCCGGTCAGGATCAGGAACCCAGAGCCCTGCTCTGCAGGGACAGAGTGAGACAGAGAGGGAGAGAGAGAGAGGGTTACATTGTGCCTTTCACCTGACAGTACCTGCAACAGGAACACTCTTCCCCCTCCCCCCATCCCACCCCCGCCAACTTTCTTTCACTTACTTTATACAGCGTCCGCCTTTACTCACCTCTGGGTATGAATGTGGGGAGCGGGGTGGGAAACATGAAGGCAGCAGTGTCTCTGCCTTCAGACAAGGAGAGAAAGACGACAAGCCTGTCATTGCACTGACACACGCACACACTGACACACGCACACACTGACACACGCACACACTGACACACACGCACACACTGACACTCACACAGACACACACGCACACACTGACACACACGCACACACTGACACACACGCACACACTGACACACATGCACACTGACACTGACACACACACAGATACTGACACACACACACAGACTTGCACTCAGAGTACAGTAACACACACTCACACTCACAAACAGTACAGAGGGGTATGGGGGATCATTTAATAATAATTAAAAGCAGTACTATATTTGACCAGCTTAAAGCTTCTGTCCATTTCGATCAGAATGATATCAGACAGCGTGTAGACTGGATCCTGCGCTGCCCACACAATCTTGCAGGGAGCTGGGGGAGCAACAAGCAGAGAGGGGTACCAGTACAAGAACAGCACAGTGTGATACAGCATCATGGTACAGCATGGGCAAACATTGAGAGGGATGGTACAGCATGGGCAAGCATTGAGAGGGATGGTACAGCACGGGCAAGCATTGAGAGAGATGGTACAGCACGGGCAAGCATTGAGAGGGATGGTACAACATATTAAAAAAACAAACCATGGTAAACTAACCCTTATAAAAGTAAAAGCACAGCAAACTGTGTAATAAAGCACAGTGAAAGGATTGTAAAGCACAGAGAGGTATGGTAAAGCATAGGGAAGCATTGTAAAACACAGAGAGGTCTGGTAAAGCATAGGGAAGCATTGTAAAGCACAGAGAGGTCTGGTAAAGCATAGGGAAGCATTGTAAAGCACAGAGAGGTGTGGTAAAGCATAGGGAAGCATTGTAAAGCACAGAGAGGTGTGGTAAAGCATAGGGAAGCATTGTAAAGCACAGAGAGGTCTGGTAAAGCATAGGGAAGCATTGTAAAGCACAGAGAGGTCTGGTAAAGCATAGGGAAGCATTGTAAAGCACAGAGAGGTCTGGTAAAGCATAGGGAAGCATTGTAAAGCACAGAGAGGTATGGTAAAGCATAGGGAAACATTGTAAAGCACAGAGGTGTGGTAAAGCATAGGGAAGCATTGTAAAGCACAGAGAGGTCTGGTAAAGCATAGGGAAGCATTGTAAAGCACAGAGAGGTATGGTAAAGCATAGGGAAGCATTGTAAAGCACAGAGAGGTACGGTAAAGCATATTAAAAAACAAACCACAGTAAACTATGGTAAATGCTGAGTACAACTATGGGAAAAGCATGGGGGGACTGTTAATCTTGTGGTAGGTCGTACATAATCAAATCTGAGCCGAAAACTGAACCCCAGTTTAGCTAAATCCCAGTTGAACTAAATCCCAGTTTGACTCACGTTCCACAAAGTCGCAGGGCCTCTTTCCACCTTGGTCAACAATATCATAGCTATATATAGACCCATCTGGAGAGGGCGACAAGGAGAGAGAGAGGGAGAGGGGAAAGTTAGTTTAGACATGTAGTGAATGAATAAACATTTAGTAGTAACTGTAAGACAGAAATACAGATAGACAGACACACAGACAGATGCACACACAAATACACACAAACACACACAGATAGAGAGACACACATACAGACAGATACAGACACACAGCAGGTTATATTACCCTGTAGTTCTACTGAGTAGATGTATCCACCCTGCCAGCCTCCTCCCACCACATAGAAATACTCCTTTCCATTGAAGGGCAAGTACACTGGGACCAGTCTCTCCACACACAGCCCTTTAAACATGCGGGTCCAGAACTCTGAGAGGGAGAGGCACAGTGAACACACACTCACACTCACACTGAAATACTCACAAACACTTACTTGAACATGCAAACCGAGTACTCTGAGAGGCATTGTGAACACACACACCCAACACACTGTGTATTCTCTCTGTGTCTCTGTATTTGTGTGTGTGTGTATCTCTCTGTCTCTGTATTTCTCTGTGTCTATCTCTGTGTCTCTATCTCTCTGTGTGTCTGTATCTGTGTCTCTCTATCTCTCTGTATCTCTCTCTGTGTCACTATTTCTCTGTGTCTCTGTATCTCTGTGTCTCTATTTCTCTGTGTCTCTGTGTGTCTCTATTTCCCGGTGTCTCTGTATCTCTCTGTGTCTCTATTTCTCTGTGTCTCTGTGTGTCTCTATTTCTCGGTGTCTCTGTATCTCTCTGTGTCTCTATTTCTCTGTGTGTCTCTGTATCTCTGTGTCTCTATTTCTCTGTGTCTCTGTGTGTCTCTATTTCCCGGTGTCTCTGTATCTCTCTGTGTCTCTATTTCTCTGTGTGTCTCTATTTCTCGGTGTCTCTGTATCTCTCTGTGTCTCTATCTCTCTGTGTGTCTGTATCTGTGTCTCTCTATCTCTCTGTATCTCTGTGTCTCTATTTCTCTGTGTGTCTCTGTAGCTCTCTGTGTCTCTATTTCTCTGTGTGTCTCTATTTCTCGGTGTCTCTGTATCTCTGTGTCTCTGTATCTCTATGTTCTGTATCTCGCTGTCTCTCTGCTCTGTGTATCTCTGTACCGGAGGGCTTCTCTGTAAGGGGCAGCAGTGCGAAGTCTCCAGTGAATCGGTACACCAGCTGGTTCTGTCGGATGAAGACTGCGCTCTCGGTGGAGATCACATCCTGGATCGTGGAGGAGAAGCTTGCCTGTGGGCAGCTCAGTGACCCCACCCAGCAGCTATCGATACTCACCTGGGCAGAGACAGAGACAGAGAGAGGGGGTTACCTGAGCAGCACTCTCCACTACCCACCCTGACTTTCCCCCATCTCTCTATCTTTCCTCACTTCCTGTCTCCCCTCCTCTCCTCCCCCTCCCCTCTCTTTCTCACCTCCACCAGTGTTGAGTGTCTGAATTCGGTGGATGACACCAGCACCGCTTTGTTATTGGGGACTCCTCCCAGAACCAGGACCGGCGTCACGGGCCGAACGAACCACAGCGGACGAGAGGGGTGCAGGCTCCTCATCATCGAGGGTAGGGCCACCACCTCACAGGGGAGACAGAGACTGCACTGATTACACTGACCCTAACCCTAACCCATTTCAGTACTAAGTACACTCATAACTATTACAGTACTGATAAGCCTGATATCCATCACACTGCTCACAGCCCCTCCCCGCTCTCCCTCTCACCTCTGTCCCAAACGACCTCTCCATCACACTGCTCACAGCCCCTCCCCGCTCCCCCTCTCACCTCCGTCCCAAACGACCTCTCCATCACACTGCTCACAGCCCCTCCCAGCTCTCCCTCTCACCTCCGTCCCAAACGACCTCTCCATCACACTGCTCACAGCCCCTCCCCGCTCCCCCTCTCACCTCCGTCCCAAACGACCTCTCCATCACACTGCTCACAGCCCCTCCCCGCTCCCCCTCTCACCTCCCTCCCAAACGACCTCTCCATCACACTGCTCACAGCCCCTCCCCGCTCCCCCTCTCACCTCCGTCCCAAACGACCTCTCCATCACACTGCTCACAGCCCCTCCCCGCTCCCCCTCTCACCTCCGTCCCAAACGACCTCTCCATCACACTGCTCACAGCCCCTCCCCGCTCCCCCTCTCACCTCCGTCCCAAACGACCTCTCCATCACACTGCTCACAGCCCCTCCCCGCTCTCCCTCTCACCTCCGTCCCAAACGACCTCTCCATCACACTGCTCACAGCCCCTCCCCGCTCCCCCTCTCACCTCCGTCCCAAACGAACTCTCTATCACACTGCTCACAGCCCCTCCCCGCTCCCCCTCTCACCTCCGTCCCAAACGACCTCTCCATCACACTGCTCACAGCCCCTCCCAGCTCTCCCTCTCACCTCCGTCCCAAACGACCTCTCCATCACACTGCTCACAGCCCCTCCCCGCTCCCCCTCACCTCCGTCCCAAACGACCTCTCCATCACACTGCTCACAGCCCCTCCCCGCTCCCCCTCTCACCTCCGTCCCAAACGACCTCTCTATCACACTGCTCACAGCCCCTCCCCGCTCCCCCTCTCACCTCCGTCCCAAACGACCTCTCCATCACACTGCTCACAGCCCCTCCCCGCTCCCCCTCTCACCTCCGTCCCAAACGACCTCTCCATCACACTGCTCACAGCCCCTCCCCGCTCCCCCTCTCACCTCCGTCCCAAACAACCTCTCCATCACACTGCTCACAGCCCCTCCCCGCTCCCCCTCTCACCTCCGTCCCAAACGACCTCTCCATCACACTGCTCACAGCCCCTCCCCGCTCCCCCTCTCACCTCCGTCCCAAACGACCTCTCCATCACACTGCTCACAGCCCCTCCCCGCTCCCCCTCTCACCTCCGTCCCAAACGACCTCTCCATCACACTGCTCACAGCCCCTCCCCGCTCCCCCTCTCACCTCCGTCCCAAACGACCTCTCCATCACACTGCTCACAGCCCCTCCCCGCTCCCCCTCTCACCTCCGTCCCAAACGACCTCTCCATCACACTGCTCACAGCCCCTCCCCGCTCCCCCTCTCACCTCCGTCCCAAACGACCTCTCCATCACACTGCTCACAGCCCCTCCCCGCTCCCCCTCTCACCTCCGTCCCAAACGACCTCTCCATCACACTGCTCACAGCCCCTCCCCGCTCCCCCTCTCACCTCCGTCCCAAACGACCTCTCCATCACACTGCTCACAGCCCCTCCCCGCTCCCCCTCTCACCTCCGTCCCAAACGACCTCTCCATCAGGCCGGGCGAGCTTTTGCTGGGTCTCACGTAGCCGTCCACATTCATGGCAAAGCTGCAGAGGAACAGGAAGCAGCGCGTCATCGAGTCCCCTCATTGAGTCCTGCCAGCATCCTGCCCCAACTCACACACATACTGGAACAAGTCGACTAGTCGTCACAAAGCAGATATCATGTATTTGATCATGCTTGATTAGGTTCTGGAAAGATCTACTATTGCAATATGCAGGCTGCAATACTGAAACGGTCCTAATAGTCCTGATACAATAAAGATCAAACCATCATTTAATAATGGGACTATTTTAGTAAAAAAATAAATCCAATAATTAAATTGAGCCTGTCCTAGTTTAAAATGATGTGTTAAAGAGAGCGCTTCACAATCCCGCGGCGTTGCGATTGGCTCGTGTTTCTCACCTCTTGTCCGGTATGTGCCGGCCCAGCCCGTTGGTTTGGACCAGAACCCGGTAGACCACTGACCCGTTTAGGAGTGGAAAGGGGACGTACCAGCCCATAGAACACACCTCACTGTGACAGCTGACTGTGAGAGGAGAGAGACAGAGAGGCACAGGCACACCCTAATAAGAGATTAACAGAGAGGTCTGGTAAAGCATAGGGAAGCATTGTAAAGCACAGAGAGGCATGGTAAAGCATAGGGAAGCATTGTAAAGCACAGAGAGGTATGGTAAAGCATAGGGAAGCATTGTAAAGCACAGAGAGGTATGGTAAAGCATAGGGGAGCATTGTAAAGCACAGAGAGGCATGGTAAAGCATAGGGAAGCATTGTAAAACACAGAGAGGTACGGTAAAGCATAGGGAAGCATTGTAAAGCACAGAGAGGTACGGTAAAGCATAGGGAAGCATTGTAAAGCACAGAGAGGGATGGTAAAGCATAGGGAAGCATTGTAAAGCACAGAGAGGTATGGTAAAGCATAGGCAAGCATTGTAAAGCACAGAGAGGTATGGTAAAGCATAGGGAAGCATTGTAAAGCACAGAGAGGTATGGTAAAGCATAGGCAAGCATTGTAAAAGCACAGAGAGGTCTGGTAAACCATATGGGAGCATTGTAAAGCACAGAGAGGTATGGTAAAGCATATTCAAAAACAAACCATGGTAAACCTAACCCTTATAAAAGTGTCCCACAGTAAAAGCCTCTCTCACCCTCGTCCAATAGCGGCGCTGCAGTCAAGACCGCCTCCAGCCCTCTCAGGCTTCTGACGGACAGGGTGGGGGGCTCCTGGAATCTCACCGTGACAACAGGCTCATCCCTGACAGGTGAGCCTCACGCACAGCTGAGCTGCCAAACTCCTGAGAGAGGGGAGAGGAGAGAGGGGGAAGGAGGAGAGAGGGAGAGGAGAGAGGGGAGAGGGGACAGGGGAGAGAGGAGAGAGAGTGGACAGGGGGAATGAGAGAGGAGAGATGGGGAGAGGGGAGAGGGGACAGGGGAGAGAGGACAGTGGGAACGAGAGAGGAGAGATGGGGAGAGGGGAGAGGAGGGAGGAGAGGGGAGAGGAGAGAGGGGGAAGGAGAGGGAGGGAGAGGAGAGGGGGAGAGAGGAGAGAGGACAGAGGATCGAGAGAGGAGAGAGGGGGAAGGAGAGGGAGGGTGAGAGGGAAGAGGAAAGGAGAGGACAGGGGATCGAGAGAGAGAGAGGGAGAGGGAGAGGAGGGAGGAGAAGGGGAGAGGAGAGAGGGGGAAGGAGAGGGAGGGGAGTAGGAGAGAGGGGGGAGAGAGGAGAGAGAGGACAGGGGATTGAGAGAGGAGAGAGGGGGAGAGGAGAGAGGAGGAAGGAGAGGGAGGGAGAGAGAGATAGAGGACAGGGGGGAGAGAGAGAGGAAAGAGGGGGAGAGGGAGGGATGAGAGGGATCTGGAGAGGGAGGGATGAGAGGCTCACAACCCGGGCCCTGGCAGCACACAGTAAATCCCATTCCTGGGTTGCAGGTCCACACGCTGTCCTGCAATCTAGGTCTATACTGATGTATTAGGGAAAGCCCAGGTACTCCTGAAACAGCACAGAGGAGACCTGCGAGAGAGAGAGGCAGTGAGAATTCATTACAGATCTACCTCCCACACACCACCCCAACCCCTTCCTCCTCTCTTTCCCTCTCTCCTCTCTACCCTAGTTCAAATACTTTACGAGGATGACAAGTGAACAAGTATTGTCAAAGACACACTGCGATTAGAGATTCAGGACGCTGACAAACTCCCTCTCTCCCCTCCCATCTCTCTCCTCTCCCCTCCTCTCCTCTTTCCCTCCCATCTCTCCTCACCCTTCCCATCTCTCTTCTCTCCCCTCCCATCTCTCTCCTCTCCCATCTCTCTCCTCTCCCCTCCCAATCTCTCTCCTCTCCTCCCCTTCTCCTCCTCTCCCCTCCCCTCCCTTCTCTCTCCTCTCCTCCCCTCCCTCCCATCTCTCTCCTCCCCTCCCCTCCCATCTCTCTCCACTCCCCCATCTCTTTCCTCTCCTCCCCTCCTCCCCCCTCCCCTCCCCTCCTCTCCCCTCCCATCTCTTTCCTCTCCTCCCTCCCATCTCTCTCCTCTTCTCCCCCTCCCATCTCTCTCCTCTCATCCCCGCTCCCCTCCTCTCCTCTCCCTCCCATCTCTCTCCTCCCCTCCTCTCCTCTCCCCCTCCCATCTCTCTTCTCTCCTCTCCTCCTCTCCCCTCCCATCTCTCCTCTCCTCCCCTCCTCTCCCATCTCTCTCCTCTCCTCCCATCTCTCCTCTCCCTCCTCTCCTCCTTCCCCTCCTCTCCTCATCCCTCCCATCTCTCCCCTCTCCCCCCCTTCCCTCCCCTCCCATCTCTCTCCCCTCCCCTCCCCTCCGCTCCTCTCTCACTGCTTTCTGGTCCAGTGGATCCACAGCCTGGTCAGTCAGTGTCTCCATCACTCTCTGCACGCTGGCTACCGGCTGCTGCTTCTCCAGGCTCCAGTGGAACTCGTGCAGATTCTCGAGGGCGCTGAGTCGAACGAGCCACTCACAGGCCTGTGGCCGGCACAGCGGGGCCCACAGCACGGACAGGGCCAGGGGCCAGAGCTGGGCCAGGGGCCAGCCAGGCATGCGGGCTGCAGGCAAGCAGGGGCTGAGAATACAAGGGGCTGAAAGCAAGGCGGCACAAGCAAGTGGGGATACAGAAACAACTGGGGTACACAGCTAGTACACAAACTGGGTACACAGCTAGTACACAACTGGGGTACACAGCTAGTACACAGCTGGGGTACTCAGCTAGTACACAACTGGGGTACACAGCTAGTACACAACTGGGGTACACAGCTAGTACACAACTGGTTTAAACAGCTAGTACACAACTGGGGTACACAGCTAGTACACAACTGGGGTACACAGCTAGTACACAACTGGGGTACACAAACAACAGGGGCTGAAGAAATGAGAAAGACTTTGCAAGTTTTGTCATTGAATTTTTCATTAAGCTTCGTTTATAATGTTCTATTGAAGACGCTGAGAGAGACTTCCAGAGGAAACGTTTGCCATTGATTTACACTGAAGATGCTGAGAAAGACTTCTAGTGGAAACGTTTGCCATTGAATTTACACTGAAGACACTGAGAAAGACTTCTAGAGGAAACGTTTGCCATTGAATTTACACTGAAGACGCTGAGAAAGACTTCTAGTGGAAACATTTGCCATTTAATTTACACTGAAGACACTGAGAAAGACTTCTAGTGGAAACGTTTGCCATTGAATTTACACTGAAGACACTGAGAAAGACTTCTAGTGGAAACGTTTGCCATTGAATTTACACTGAAGACACTGAGAAAGACTTCAGAGGAACGTCCTGTCATTGAATTTACACTGAAGACACTGAGAAAGACTTCTAGTGGAAACGTTTGCCATTGAATTTACACTGAAGACACTGAGAAAGACTTCTAGTGAAACGTTTGCCATTGAATTTACACTGAAGACGCCCTGAGAAAGACTTCTAGTGGAAACGTTTGCCATTGAATTTATTTAATTTATTAGGCTTATTTTAGTATTTTAAATCTGAAGTCTAAAAAGGTCACTAAAACAACCATTTTACTTCGGCTTGTATTTACAGACTCCGCTAATAAACACCAAATGTACTCTGTTACATCTTGTGTATTATTATTACAATGTGTTCCTGGTACTTTATTCGCTTTATTAAATGTATTAAAACTAACACTGAGAATATGTATATTTATTAATCATCGTAATTAATTAATTTACTGTACCTGCTATTGTGTGATAACCGTTATCTGCCTCGCGCCGACAATTTAAATAAAATAGCCCCTATTCACAAACAAGCAAATGGGCGGGGCCAGCTTCTTTAGCGCTGTGATTGGCTGAAAGATTAAAGCGCGAGCTCATGAAATATGCAATACACCCGTAATGAATGTTAAGCAGGAGGCGCGTTTATGTTAATGACCAGAACGCCACGAATTCGCCGCCCGCTCTTCATGTCAAGAAAGACAAAAAAGAAAGCGGCTACTGCAATTGTTTAAAATATATTCGTTATTTAAATAGCAATGTCCTTTATTTATAAATGGAACACGAATCAAGAGCGGCTACCGACTTTGAATTTGACCTCAATTGTAAAGGTTCTCTTATAGGTCATGGTAGGTACTTTTCAGTTCCACCAGGGGGCGTTATATCCCCGTATTCATTTCTGAACTTCAGAGCCAGTTTTAAACGACACTTCCTCGGTTTGCATCTATTTATTGAATTATGCATTACTTTCCCGTACAGCTACAAACACATCAACGCGCTACGCGGTGTTAGAATTACACCTGGCTGTCTGCCCATCATCTTTTAAAACCTCGCATAATGTTTTAAAATGTAATTGACGTGTTGCACGTCACTTACAGCATCCGTCTGAAACCGCATAGGTCGGATTTGAATCCGCTCCAATTCATAAAACAGGTCGATAGAATAAAGAAACCACGCACGCACTCACACGATGCACGGGTGTTTTTATAGATATAGCGTCCTTTCTTCACGGCATGACGTGCCACAGCGCTGTACGAAGTCTAAAACAAAACGGGGTCGATACTCTCCAGCTACAACCAGTTGCATAAAAAACGTGAAAAATGGACGTTTTGAATTTAGTGCAATTCTAAATTGGATTAGACATCCGCTACAGCGGTAGCCTACTGTACGCATATTATTTGTAGATTTGTGGCTGACAAACGGCAGCCGCATTT